>NC_048298.1:124164996-124388584 GCF_013100865.1 Trachemys scripta elegans
GAACCTATTTTTATTTTTCTTATTCAATATTAGTTTACTATTAATATTAGTAAACATTTAAACCATGGTAATGCCGGAAGTCAGTTCAGCAGCACCTGAGTTTTGTTTTAAATTTGGTTTCAATTGATTCTAAATCTTCACACTTATGAGCTTAAACCATCAAATGTTGTCTTGTTTCAGGTCAAAATGATGAAGAGCTAAGTTTTGGGTGGTTTTCACTCGGAACTATACATTCCAACTCAAATTTTTATTAAATGTAACCTAGATGCATCAAAATTTTCAGAAGCCTCAGCAAATTTTTCAGGTTTTGGATTAGTAACAAAACCTGAAACAAAGTGAATGTGTTTTTGGCTTTTCTTATTAAAATTTCATTCAGCTCTGCTCCTCAAAGGTAACACAGAAGACAAATATCTGTCACACATCCTACACACTTTTCCAGACAGGAAGGTTGGTCTTGTGGCTGAAGCACAGGATGAGGAGTCAGGTGATGTCTATTCTATTCCCAGCTGTGCCACATGCTTCCTGTGTGACCTTTGATAAATCACTTGATCTCTCAGTTTCTCAATTTCACTATATGCAATATTGGGATAGTAATACCTCAGAGGAGTGTTAGTATATGGAGGATTAATTTATTCATATTTGTAAAGCACTTGGAGATTCTCAGATGGAAAGCTGTATAGAAAGGCAAAATATTTCCAGATGTTCTTTGCAGTCTGGAACCCTTCCCAACAGCTAAGAAATTAAATTTTATCTAGAGATGGACTTAACTCACAAAAGTCTGATAAAAGTTCAGCCGTATTTGGATCTAATCAAGCTCCTTATGGGGACTGGGTGCAAACTGTAATGTTATACTTGTAATGGCATATTTTATTCTTATATAAGCTAATATTGCAGTTTCTTTTTCATAGATGACATATTATAAATACTAGTGTATACAATATGGCATTTGCACATTCCCATTTTATGAAAAATGCAGAGTAAAGTTGTATGGTTTGATGTGGTTAAAAACACACATTTTCCCAGGCATGTTGATTACATAGGTAGATGTTTAGCTAGTTTTACTTTGAGTGATTCACTGACTTTTGGAGTTGTGTGTTTCTGGGACTGCATAACTCTAATACAACCAGTGTTGGAAGTAACCCAGGGCTGAGCCCTCAGTAGCTCATGAAGGGGCCCCCTCATGATGAGAGGTCAAACTAAACGAAAGCAGAGCTCCTACTTCAGGCAGTTATACTCCAGGAAACTGCACAATAGGGCCAGGATTTCACCCTTTATGTGCATAGTTCTATCTTTCTTGCTTTTTCTCATGTAAGTGTCACAAACTATTCATAACAGATAATGGAGAACTTTTCTTTAAACCTTGGTGGGTGGTCAAGATTTTCAAAAGTGACCAGTTATTTTGGGGTGCCTCCATTTTTGGTTACACTACTTGAGACACCATAAAGGGGCTCAGCACTTTCTAGAAATCAGGCCTCTCCTTAAGATGTCTCAAATTGTGCACCCAAAAAACTGAAAGACCCATCATCACTAGTCACTTTTGAAAACTTGTCCTATTTCATTCTTTATTTTAACAAATGCTTTATATAAATACTTGTCTGTTGACTCACCAAAATGTTTAGTTGCCCACTTTTTAATAACTTTTCTGCTTTCATTTTTATGGAGTAAATGAGGGGGGGGAAAACTTACGAAGAAGAAACAAATTTCAGTACCAACTTCACCACACAAACTAGTTTATGACTGTTCAAAATATGTTTCCCCCTGTAAATTAATCTTACTTCATCTTTGTAAATATCCCATAAACTCAATCAGTTTTCAGCCTACAGAAACCTAGAGGGTTAGTGTTTAAGCATCAGAACTTTACTCTTATAAAAGTAGGCACACATCTGTAATAACACTAAAAAGAAACCAAATCTATTTATGTATGGTTTATTATTATTTACCTAACCGCTTGTTCATTGGCATGTAGATAATTTCTTCAGTACTTTATCTTCCTATTATGTTTTCCAACACCAATCTGGCATCATTAGATACAAGCATTTTAAAGATTTTTCCACAGAGCCATAAAACTACACCTTCCTCATTGAATGTAAAATCAAGTACACCTGTAATAACAAAGCAGTGGAATACCATGCATCTCTTCTTAGATATTTAACTGCATTGCAGTGGAGCCGGGGTGGCTTGCTTTCACAGGCTCAGTGAAATTAAAGGTCATGTCCTAGTGTTATGTCTTCCTGTTTAAAATGAATAGAGTATAAATGTTTATCTCAAGTAGAAGTGAGAGCACAGTCTACATTTGTGACATGCTCTCCAGTTCCCATTTTGAGAAATTGTGCAGAAAAACAGCTGCATGTCCTTTCATATCCTTCTTTTGCTATTAAACATTTATATTTTTGATTTCAGTTCTGTGCCAGTTTTCTTCAGCCTTCTGGTCAGACTTTAAGTTAGTGCTGTGAAGATTTATAGTGGGTTGTATTGTTTTCAAAAAAAAAAAAAAGAAAAAAGAAAAGAAATCCAGCAGTGAGGTACTGAGAATTCATGTACAGAGTTGTACAATATATAGTTTATTTGTGTTCTGCCAGTAGATATTCCAGAGTTTCGAATGTCCTGAGGCTGAGTAGTGCTAGTTGTGCAGAGGGAGGACCAAAGTATACAGTATATTGGCTTCCCTCTTGCTGTTTTTGGACAATTAGGTCTGCTTTCCATTTTCTACAATGTTCCAATATAACTAAATCACATCTACTCTGTAATGGAGGTTCCTGAGATCCTGGACTTCTGTTACACATAAAAGAGCAAAGTAATATTTATACAGTGTAATATTTTGATTTGCTAATGAGCTGTGAGGTGGGTATTATCACTAACTACTGTGCAACAAGAAGGATTTCTAAAACATGCATCAACTTACTCCTTCTCTGAATCATTTTAGATAACACTGTGTTTAGTTCCTAATTAGAATCTGTGGTGTGCTAATACTTCTGGATAGTGTAAGTGATTGACATTCTGCATTCTAGTGGTGAGTGTCTCAGCCAGAGCAGATGACTTAAACTCCATGGTAAAGCTACTATAAAACTTATCATTTGTGGCTGTATTCATGACAATATTTTTTATGATGCAATTCTTCTCTGAAAAGTCACTTAGTAAAAATTACATTGTGGACTTCACGTTTATTATGTCTTATTGATTCTGCATTAAATTTGCTTAAACGTATAGGTAAAAAGACATTTTCTCTAACTGGCAGTCCTGCAAACTCAGCCTGGCGTCTAAATGTCAAGCTGGGTTCTTTCTGTTTCATGCAGAACATAGTTGTATCTGTCGTATTTATATTGCTCCATTATCATAGTATCTGAGTGCTCCACAATCTTGAATGTGTTTATTCTCACAACACGCCTGTAAGGTAGTAATATTATTCCCATTTACAGATTTCTTTTGCAGGGGATGCAAAAAGAGCCTTGTTTCTGTTTGGCCAATTCATGTTTAGGATGATTATATTTGCTTTAATAGCAGCAAGTTAAATGGGAAGGCAGCTGTAACAACACCCTAACTAACAAGACTTTATCATGTAAGCATGATAAAACCTATCATCTACTCGTGAAATGGGAGCATAAAGCAGTCTAAATCCCCTATTTCCAGCCTCTCCAACCTTGTCTACTTCTTTTAAAAAATTATAAGAAGAATAGATACTTCTTTTCCAGACATGAAATCATGATTGAGAGGGCTATATTTTTAGGCAATGGGAATCTCACAATAGTAGTAGGAATTTTCAATGATTCGCTGAAGTATTTGTATAGTTATGTAGAATCCCACAAGAAATCCATCCAGCTTACTAAAACTTCCATAAGCTGTACAGCTAACACTTTTTAGCCAATTGTACTACTCACAGAAGTTGCATTTCTGTAAGGATGATAGGAGTTCAGCATTTCAGTGCATTGGATATGTAAATGGTGACCGTAAACAGACTTCAGGGCTCGTATTAAAGAACATTGCTTAAATACTGACATGTTGCAGCCAAGTGATTGAAGAGCATAAGACCTGAGATATTGAATCTTTAAAGCTTCCTGAAGCACTGTTATTTTACAACTTTATACTGCATTGAAGCTTTAGGAAATTTGAAAATCATGCCATTGCATATAATCTCTTATCTGACCCAATTATATTTGACATATGTTTTAAGCATGTTACATTACAAGCCAGTAATGCTTTGCTTCACACAGGTAGTAGGATCTTTAACTGAAGATGAAATTTCCATTGACTTGAATGGGAGCAGAATCAGGTCTGTTGTGGACATATTTTGTAGATTAGGTCACTTTTTTGTATTCCTGTTACAGCGGTAATTTTTTCTTTTGTTTTATTTAATGCAACTGGCAGTTTGAGGACTTCAGGTGCACGTATCCCATGATTGGAGATTTTCACTAGCAATGTCCGTTCAGCCCATGCATGCGCTCTACACATCCTTGTGCCCCACTTTGAGGCTATATAGGGCTGCATGGGCAAACTGCCTTCACTTTCTTCTCAACCACCTTGGCCTGGGAAGGAGCTCTGGCATGTCTGACTTGAGCGTGCCTCATCTATTAATATTTTAGTATTAGTTTAGCTTAGTATAGTTGTTAATTTAGTTTTATTAGTGAAAGTGCAACATTTTTTTCCCTTTGTCCTCCTCTTGGGAAGGCATTCCTTGCTTTCCAGGGTTCAAACACTTCCTCACTTGCTGAGACATCATCCCTGTTAACAATGGCCACTCCAAGTGCATTCGCTACCTGAGAGTGCCGCACATTCCACAGAAGTGTAGCTTCTGTTTAGCCCTTATGTCCAGGGCTAGAAGAAGAACCGAGAAAACAAGCTGAGGCTTCTTACGTTGCAGCACTCCCTTCACCCTATTTCAGAGCCAGGTCAGGAGAATCCCCCTGTACATCAGTTTCCAGGCAGATCCAGCAAGCTGCCGACATCGGCTTAGACTGCCCCAGAAAAGGGAAGGTTTCAGAGTACTCCAAAGGTCCTAGGAAGAGGAGCTCTGACTCACCTCGCAAGGAGTGTGCTCTTAAAAGATCTCAATCTCTTACTGGGTCTGTGGTCTCAGAACTGTTGACTTCTCTGTCCAGTAACATTCAAGCTACAGGTTTCTCTAGTACCCACAGACCCAGGAAACCCCATAGATATTCTAAGAGCAAACAAGACTCTGAGCGATCTTTGGTACCATCTGGGTGTGTCAGGAGCAGCAAGGAGAGACATTCCTCCAGAACAGTACCACCGGACACAATCCTACCTCTGGTACCCACCTTGAGGAATCCCTTGGTACCGTGTAAATCAAAGTATCCACCTCTGTCGAAGCCTTTGTCAGAGCAATCTAAACTTTTGGTACCATTTGAGAGTGACCATCATTCCATTTGGTACCTAAAGAATATAGGTACTCAAAGGACTTAACTGTAGCATAGGAACTGTAGTCTCCGCTGCACATAGGTACTGAATGCCTCTCAGTACTGAGACTCGCTCAGTCACTGGACATTCGTCTGTCACCAGTACTTCCTGGCTCGCCACCATTTTCAGCTTGGCCTCCTTTCAGTCCATTCAACTTCTTCTATTTCTGTGCAGGGGTCTCCCACTCACCCCCTTCTATGTTGATCACAGAGGCAAGCGGAAGCCCAGAGAAATTACCACAAATGACAAGAACAAATTTAATGGATGTCACCTCCTCTCCTGTATGGAACTCCACAATGGGCATACTGGGATCCCGGGGCTGCTTACAGACAGCAGTTTTTGAGGGCGCCGAGCTTAGCTCACTGGAATGATAGGGAGACACAAACTCTACCCACCTCAGACCATTCCCCGGCAGGAGGAGACATTTGAGACACAGGATACTAAGGCAGATAAGGCGGCTACCCCTCAAACTGCCATCATCTCATCATCACCAAACAAAGCGGCAATGCCCCCACCACTGTCTGTGGCCGATGACTTTAGGCCAAGATCTCATTAAACAAGTGGCAGACTCCCTTCAGATACCACTCGAAGAAGTTAAGGAATTGCAACACAAGTTACTGAACATCCTCCAGTCAGCAATACCAACCAGAGTATTTTCCCAAAGTACAAAACTCCATGGCCAATGCCCTCAGCAGGTGCTTTTCCCAGGACTATTAATGGGAATTGGATCTATGAATCCTAGATGAAATATTTCAAATTTGAGAGTCCCTGGAAGTGAGCATCTTTGCCACCACTACAAACAGGAACTGTCATCTGTTCTGTCCAAGAAGGGATCTTGGCTTCCAGTCCCTTGGGGACTCCTTCCTCCTTTCTTGGATGAAGGGCCTGTATTACATGTTTCCGCCAATACCTGTAATTCTAACTGTTATGAACAAAATCAGGCAGGACAAAGCCAGGATTATCCTGATAGTCCCAATGTAGTTGAGACAAGAATGGTATCCTTACTTGTTTTGATTGTTTGCTGGACCAGCAAACAATCTTCTGTGCACTCCTTGTCTCCTCTCACAAAACATCAGCCAAGTGCTTCATACCAAACTGGAACTTCCCTTCCTCAAGACATGGCTCCTTGATGGCTCATGGGGATAAAATCTGCTTGTTCTGAAGAGGTACTGCAGGTGTTATAAAACAGCAGGAAAGAACCTAACCATGCTCCAAAACGTCTGTTAGTCTGTAAGGTGCCACAGGACGCTTTGCTGCTTTCACCATAATAATTACCTACAGAAGTGGAAATGATTTAGCTATTGGTGTGAACATTCACACCTGAATCTTCTTCATTTTTGCTTATCCTGGATTACCTGCTACAACTTTAGGAAACAGGTTTATCAAGTAGCTCGATCAAGGTTCATTTGGCTGCAGTAACAGACTTTCGTTCTCCAGTTAAAGGGTTTCTCCATATTTTCTCATCATACAATAGTAAGCTTCATTAAAGGACAGGGCATCCTTTTCCATCAAGTATAGACCACCCCTCAGTTTGGGACTTTAATCTAGTTCTCAGAGGTCTCACAAGACTCCCATTTGAACTGTTCCTTATTGAATCTGTTTATGAAGAAGGCTTTTCAATAGCCTTTACATAGGCTGAAAGAGTTAGAGAAATTGGGGCCTTGTTGGTGGAGCCTCCCTTTATGGTATTCCTCAAGGACAAGTTTTTTTCCTATGTCCATACCCAAAATTTGTATGTAAGGTGTTGTCCAAATGTTGCCTGAACCAGACTATCCATTTACCATTTTTTTCCTCTGAAACCACATAGCTCTAAGACAGGAAGCTTCTTTCCATACCTTAGAAGGCAGAAGAGCATTGGCCTTCTATCTAGATAGGATCAAAGCATTTTGGAAGTCTCCTAAACTTTTTATCTCCATTGCAGGTAGATCTAATGGATCCACTTTTTCTACCAAGGTGGATTTCATGGTGTATTATCGCTTGCTATGACATTGTCAATGCCCAGCCTCCTGCTGGGGTATTAGCCCATGCTACAAGGTCACAATCAATGTCTATAACCCTACTTAAAGATGTTCCAGTAACGTAGATCTGCAGAGCCACCAGGTGGTCTTCAATACATACTTTCTCCAAACACTGAGCCTTGTTCCATGCCTCTAGATATGACGCGGCAGTTGGCTGTGCGGTTCTGTCTTTAGTACCTCCTCCTTCTGGGGATACTGCTCAGAAGTCATCTGAAGTGGAGGACCCATAGGGATCACTATTCAAAGAAGTAGAGATTATTCACTCTGTGCAATCACTGTAGTTCTTCCACAAGGTGAATAACCTCCTCTTCTTCATCTCCCTCTTGTATCCTAGATGGGAGGTCATCTTTGATAATCCTTAAGAACATTGGAGCTTCTGAGCCTCAATGGGTTACTCTATGGCTTTGTCAAGTGTTCCTATGTCCCATAGCTTGCTTCTTCCCCACTTCTTTATAGAAATTCTGACAACCATAAAAATCTTCTCTGTAGGCTCCCTCTAGCAAGCCAGGCCACACCCTCTCCTTTATCTCCCCAGTTCTTCTACTGTTTCACTGCTTAGGTCAATGAGGTTTATAGCTGTTAAAAGGGCAGAATTTAGCTCTAAGTAAATAAAATGCTCTGAGAGCCCATGTGGTGCTAAGAGGTAAAGCTGTTTAGTATACTGCTTGCAATAGCTACTTCAGAGCCATTACACAATATCATGGCTTATATTTTACAAACAAATGAGTGGTATTGGGTATCCAATTTGGGACGCCTTAAGAAGGCCTGATCTTTAGAAGCTGCTTAACACCCTCTTTAATTCCCTTTAAAATATCTCAAGTTCAGCATCCACAAAGTGAGGCACCCAAAATCACTTGTCCCATTTGAACATTTTAGGCCTGTGTGAATGTGTGTGACAAATCCAAAATAACAGACATGCAATGAAAGCTTTTTTGAAATTACTTCACGTGCACAGTAATTCTTTTAAAAAGACATTTTAAATATATATGTTTGTTTGCGAATTTAGAAATTACCAAAAGCAAAATGTGTTTTGAAAGAATGAAAAGAAAGCTCATCATTAGAGAACCAGGGTAGTTGAAACTGTGAGTTGATGCATCAGACTTTCACCACTAAAACTGGATTTAAAATAGGCCTAAATCATGTGTGATCTTTGAACACATAACAAATCATTGTACAGTCTGTTATGACTGGCACTTGCTGATGAGGAGCAGTCCAGACCTGGAGTAGCAAGTGTATTGCAGATTAGGATTGATGCCCATTGGGGGAGGCCATAAAGTTCCTGTTTATATGGCACCTGCCTGTAACTAGTGCTGTTCAACTTTAATGAGCACTAAACTTCACCCAACTCTTTTTTTTTTAAAGGTTGAAGAACCTAAATATTATCCACAAATAATAAATTTCCCTTTTCTTGGCATTTTTGTAATTTAGAATGATAATTAATTGATCATAGTAAATGTGTTGGCAAATATTCAAAGATAAGCAATTATAATGATTATGATTTTTTTTAAAATGTTACAAGTCATAAAGTGATACCTTATGTATACAGTTCCTTCTGACACGGGTAGATCCATGCAAAGAATCTAAGAAGGTTTATAATACATGGGTGACAGTTGCACCAGCCAGATGGCCTAATGGCAGTGGGTTTCACTGATGTACCAGTGATAGTAGCAAAGCTGACTTGATTTCTGAGGCAGCCATATCCAGACTAGCCATCAAAAGTATGGTCATGATGGCACAGGGCCCATGGATGGATGAGAGAAAAGTTTGGAGGAAAAAAAGACATTAAAGGATTGGCTGGAGAAAGAAAAACAGAGGTACACATAAGGACACTTTCTCACCTCCATTCTTCTCCAAATCTGTGTGCAACTATGATACAGAGATATAGTTGACTAGTCTTTGTCTAATACATTGATGATTTTTTTTTAAATGGAGATATCCCATCTCCTAGAACTGGAAGGAACCTTGAAAGGTCATTGAGTCCAGCCCCCTGCCTTCACTAGCAGGACCAAGTACTGATTTTGCCCCAGATCCCTAAATGGCCCCCTCAAGGATTTAACTCACAACCCTGGGTTTAGCAGGCCAATGCTCAAACCACTGAGCTATCCCTCCCCTCCTTTTCCTTTAAGAAAAATTAAGCAGACAATTCTTAGATACTTTATAGAGAGAACACGGAACTCTTCTACAGTAATAGTAAACCTAATAGTTTCTACATTGTGCTTACTTTCATCTAGTTAAAGAAATCCTGCACAGATTGTTACACACATAGGAACCAAATTCTCTGCTGGTAACTGGTGCAGCTTTATTCTAGTCAACGTAGCCATACTAATTTACACTGACAGAGTATTCGGCCTCTTTATCAAAGTAACTCAGAGGAAGACTTTTGTCTGGAAAGGTGAATCTAGAATGGAAATATTTTTATTTAGGGTTCGGGTGACCGTACGTCCAGTTTTGGCCAGGACAGTCTCTTTTTTAAGCCCTGTCCTGGCTGTCCTGACTTTTTTTGGCAAAAGAGGGCATTTGTCCCATTTGCTCTGGCCAACTTGATCAGTTTGCCAGAGCACAAGGGACAAATGCCCACTTTTGTCAAAAAAGTGGGATGCAGTGCAGTCGGAGGAATGTGGGGGAGGCGAGCGGAGATGCCAGCCCCGTGCAGAGGTGGAGACAGCCGGGAGGGTTCAATTGACCAGTGATAGCCTGGCGTGGAGGCTGGTTTAATCCATCCGTGATATCCTAGTGGAGAGGGGGCCAGCAGGGTTTGAATGAGTGGCCCCATTTTCCATTTGGGAAATATGGTCACCGTAATTAGGGTGGAGTGTATTTTGCTAGAATCCATATGCTTTAAAGAAAACATCCTTCTCTATGAAACAACACAATTTGTTTAGAGTTTCTTGTTTATCTACTCCACATGAAATGTTGGGTCAGTGAAACAGACAGTAGGGGGGACGGAACAGAATTTAAATATTTATTTTATGATATGTCGGCTTTTGCTTTAGATCTTCTTTAAATTCCTACCAAATTCACATTTACTAAGTTTGCTTTTTCCCTTACCCACAGTATGTCTGTCTCAGATTGCACCCAAAAAGATACAGTAGTTATTTGGCAAGATAAAATCAAGGCACACAAAGAAAAGGCTTCTGAGAATCCATTGAGAGGCTTTCAGGTATTTCTGAGCTCACTATACTCACCAATACTCTATGCGTAGTTTTGGGCACTGTACAAGCACATATGGTAATGAGCTTGAAGAAAACTGCTTCCATTAACTCATGAATGGTGATGATGAAATACAGTATAAATGAATGGAAATACCCTGAAAAGGAGAAAAAACTAGGGTTATTTAGTCTAAATACCACTGTGTATTTTAAGATTCTGGTTATGATGATTGCTTTACTTAGGGTGACCAGATGTCCTGATTTTATAGGGTCAGTCCTGATATTTGGGGCTTTTTCTTATATAAGCACCAATTACCACCCCACCCCATCCCAATTTTTCACATTTGCCATCTGGTCACCCTAGTTTTATTGGGTAAAAGTGGTGCCTTAAAACTCAGCAGATTAGGACCCCTGTGGATATTCAATGATATCTATGTATACTTACTAGCGGAATACATTTGTACCATCGTTCACTCCTATGAGCATAGCAGAGGCATCACAGGAATGAGTGGGTCAACTAGTCTCTTTTCTGACTCTCACTTAAACAGAATTCACTAGATTCCCTGTTACTAACTAATGGGCCAAGTTAGTGCCCATTGAACACAGTGGAGATCAGGTCCTAAGTATAACAAGGGTTTGGAGCTTCCCAAGTTAAACCAGTGGATTAAGGTGAAATGCATTTCAATACAGAGGGCAGCACAATGGCCTGTGTACCACTTAAGACCCAGTTTAAAGCTGTGCATTAAGGACTTTCCTGGGGGTTTAAGTGGTGCAAAGGGCATCTGCACTGAGGTGAATTTGATCCGTTAGTGCACACTCAACTGAATGGGAGCTAGGCAGCTGCAGGACTTCAGGCCCTAGAGCAGAGGTTTATCATTAGGATATGAAGGTTGTGCCAGGAGTAAGTTGCAAAGAAGTACCACTGGTTGTTAACCACTGGATTATACCAAACTAGAATTTTGTTTTACTAATAGGGAAAAGTAGGGTGATCAATTTGAAACAGTAATCTATTCAATCTGCGTGTTTTATTTCTAAAATAAGAATAGTAATAGTGACTCATTTTCAAAGCTCTTTGAGATCCTGAGATGAAAGGTGTGCTATATAAGTGCAGACTCTAACTTATTATTATTGATATTCTAAATATAGCAGTAATAGTTTTTGAATAAGGTTATATGCTAGAAAATTAGGCCCAAATCCTGCTAACATTTTCATCCATGGTTAACTAAACTGAAGTGAATAGCCTCATTGTAGTAAATAGGACTGCTCACATGATTAAAATTAAACCCATGTGTAAGTTTTTTTCAGAATCAGGGACTTAGATAGAACATACAGTTAATCAGGAAATCTCAGGTTGAGGACAAGAAACAAAAGAAATTGACAGTTGATTCTATAGTATTATTTTTAAGCTTCATCAAGATTCAGAAGGAGTTAAAAGTGTGTGTAGCACTTAGTGAAGTTTGGTTATTGATATTGAACAATTTACTTCTTGAGTGTCTCTTCAGTGCAATACACAGAGTCAACTGTTTTATACAAAAGTAGAATAAAATGATTGCATGAACTTCAAGTCAATAAGGAGTGCGTAGAAGGTCAGTATTTTACTAAAAATTTAAACCTTGTATTCTAAGTACAGTGTTCTTTTTTATTAGGTATTTTAAACAAAACAACATATTTCATAATGAAGTGCAGTTAAGATATGTTGCTAGTATCTAAAACTCACTGTAATTAAAAAGTTGTACCACATATTGCCACCTAAGAAGCATGCAGTAGTACATATCTGAAGGCTCACACCATGAGTAATGTAGGAATCAAACAAATATTCACAATCAGTTAGTACTGGAATGCCTGCTATTTTTTGTATTCATATTTTATTGACTATATATGGGGGAAGTGTGCTCCCGTGGATATGGCATTGGGCTTGAAAAGATGACTTGGGTACTGTTTTTGGTTCTGCCACCAATATGCTGTGTCATTTGAGGCAAGTTACTTCATCTCTCTAAGCCTCAGATTCCCCATCTCAGAAATGAGAATATTGATACTTACCCTCCCTTTGTAAAGTACGTGAGATGTATAGATGAAACTGCTACATAATATTATTAATAAAAAATAACCCAGAACCCAAACATCCACTGTGGAGTCCATTGTCATCCTGTGAAACGTGGAACACAGTATTGTCTTCTTGCCCATCTTTATGGGCAGTATTCACCCCCCTTTGCACACTGGGACTTCCATGACCTTTATACCACAGAGCAGTGTACTTCTGTAACTCCTTGGCTAAAACGTACCATCTTTGGCAAAGCATACCATGGGGCTTCCTTGGTATTTTAGGTCATTGCATGTCAGTTATTGTGGATCTGTCACACACTGGGAATAGCTGTTTCACTCACCTAAAGGTGAAAGTGTTCTGGGATTAAGACCCCACATAATACCATGGGTTGATGTGAAATCGGTCTGGGATGTCACCCAGTTTCCTTCCTGTGATCAGAAGCTTAAATGTATCAAGATGTGTTATTGTATTAAAATACCAAAAATATTTTAAAGAGTAAGATTCTCAATCAAAACCGGTTGAAATAAGGGACAGGCAGAATGGTTCACTTGGTTAGGCAATGGACTCAAATTCAGGACACTGGGGTTCTACTCCTGAGATTACTACTGACCTGCTGTGTGACCTAGGACGAGTCACTTCACCCTCTGTGCCTCATTTTACCTTTCTATCCTCTGTTGCTCTCGTCTCTGTTTAGACAAAGTTTAGACTTTGGGCCAGGAGCTGTTCCTCACTATGTGTTCACATGCCCCTGGCAGGATCGAACAGTGATTTCAGTCAGGGGTCTCTAGGCACTACCATATGGAAATAATTAAAAATAACACTACATAACAAATAGAGAGTGAAAGCTGAATGGTGGGTGCGCCATCCATAACTTATCCAGTTTTGCTTATATAAGAAGTTTCAGGTAAACTCTTAACCAGGCCATTAATACTATAAAGCTCCCACAGCCTGCCAGTATTTTTACCACTAAGTTGTCTAACCCTCCTCAAAGCAGGTCTAAAAAACAAGGTGTTAAAAATGCCAGAAGCTTTAAGAGCTTCCTCTGCACTCTCACACCCACTATTGGAGTTGCACCCACGTTAGCACAGTGAGCAATTGTTGCCAAAACCCTCGAGTGTAAACTTTGAAAAGGAATACTAGAGTATTATAATTTTCCTCAAGTGGCTTGATTATATCATGTCTAAATCAATTTTAACTGTTGGGACTTTATTTATAAAAATTATTCAGTCACATGTCAATTACAAAGTGATTATAATGCAAAAATTACTGTACGAATCATCTCTGTAATTTCTTGAGCAGAAGCTACAATTTGAAGCAGAAAGAAAAAGAGAGCCTTGAACTAACATTATTAACAATAAACATGAAGTATATTGTATGAGAATAGCCAGTAACCTAAAATAAAACACATACACCATATTTATGGGTGGTACAATTGGTTGTCAGTTCAAGCACAAAATAATTTGCATGATTAATTTCCAGGGTTACTTAATTTTCTATGAGCTGATGGTTACAGCACTAGGAGATTTGTTATGTTTGAATTTTGACTGGTGATCAGACAAGCACAGTAAAATTATGAGTAACCCGTTACTGCAGAAAACAAATTACTTTTTTCCTTTCAGCAAAAATATTAGTTAACAGTATTTGTCATCATGAACAGTTTTTATTTCTTAACTGTATCTCAGTATCCATTTCTCTAAATAAAATACAATTATGATACAACAAAATTATTTGCAACTGCCCTAATGGAAAGTTTTCAGAGAAATAACATTTCTGATTCACAACAATTTACTTAAAGTAATTTTGGGACATTAATAATTTATAATGAATAGATTGTCATCCCATCAGTGCATTTTATTTAAATCACTTAATATTCCTAAAAAGATGATTGTTTTTCTGAACTGTTGACCTCAATAACTGTTCCTAATTATTGTGAAAAACTCCTTCTAGTCTTAAATTATCAAACCCTTGCTCAACGTCTTTCCAAAATAGCCTGCACTAACTTTATCAGTGGTTTGCTAGTCTCAAAATTTCATTTGTTGCAGGACTCCTCCAAGTATATTAACAATAAGAACCTCTTACAAAGTCTGGAGTTTAAAATAGTGTAGAGGTGTTGATTTACATGTTAAATTGTGATCTTGCTTTGGAAATTCCTCTGATGAAATTGTTTAGATAGCATTAACATTTAGTGTAGGCCAAAGGTGCCATTCCTGCAAAATAGCACAGATCCCTACCCCTCTGCAGAGTCCATTCACTAGCAGATCTCACTGCAGAATTAAATTTTAAAGATCAGGAGTAAGATTACAGCCCCTGCTGTGGCCCCTTTACAACACTTGGGCATAAGAGGGCTACAAAGTCCCTCAGGAGACTACCACCAGCAGAGGAGTGTAATAGCATCCCTACACTGTCCTCCACAGCAATTCTGGGTTTTGGAGCAGCTCTTAAGAAGCTGGATAAAGCTTCTATAAACTGAAGGCTCTCATTTTCATTGGGGGTCATGCTGATATCCACAACAGCCTGGAATTCAGGAGGCACAAAGATAAAGCCATCTTTGCCTCCTGAGAGATGCAACACCGAATCTGGCCCCAGATTTGTACCATTGCTGCTGGCTTCCGCGAGCTTCTCAATCCAGACCTCTTTTTCTCATCTGTCTCCATGTGGTTGCATTTCCAATAGGACCTCTATGAAAAGCAGAAGTTTGGTTTAAGCCTTAGAAGAACTAGAATCAAAAAGATATGAGTGGTGGGACACCAAACTTTAAAAAGTTAGATTTCTCCCCCTAAATTTCTAAAAACAAAGAAATAGCAACTAGTGTTACTTTAACTTCAAGTGAAATAAATCACTGAAATACCTGACCCCTTGGCGATAACCCTGCCTAGCCAAAACCTCAGAAAAATGCTTTCAATTTAGATAATGGAAGGTAATTTTTAACATTTTAAAGAAACTATTGCATTGTTTAGACCGAAGACGAGGCAAAATTCTCGTCTTCACTCTAAACAATGCAGTCTTTTCCTTAAAATGTTAAAAATTACCTCCCATTACCGAAACTGAAAGCATGTTTCCAAGTAATTGACTACCTCCTTTGTGCTGCACTGCAACCAAAGCATTTATTATGGACTATAAATGGCAGTATTGATTGCCAAGTCTACTTAAAGGCAATTTCAGTTGGTAGAATTATAATCCATTATAAAATCCAACATTTTAAAATTTCTACCTAAAAAATAAAACAAACTCTTAACTGTCTTAAAGTTTATTAAATGGCACATACTATTTGTGATATCTCTGTGTCCTCCTTCCCCCATTTCCCATATTTTTAATCAAACCCTACTGCCCTTTCTTCATGGTTCAGACCGTCTGTTCAGAGAAGTATAAAAAAGTTTGGCTATTTAGCTCAATCTGTTGAGTTTGCAAAATTAGATTGATAGTCTTTTGAGAACAGGTTCTCTGATGAGATTTTTGGTACTATCTGCTTCTGGTGATGCTGGAAATACTGTGAGAGAGACTGAATTGCCTTTTTCATGTTATTCTGTCAGTTCTGTTTTCTTGTCCTTTCTAGAACCAAGAAGTGAATTATTGGTGAAATATATGACCTGTGATTATCATAATGACCCTTTCTGGTCTTAAAAATCAATGACAGTACAGTGTTATGAAAACAAGACAGAATTGAAATGGAACACTTGCATAATGAATAAAACTGGTTGAAATTTCCTAAGCTTTCAATTATTTTTGCCAAAAAAATTATTTTCAATGAAAAGGAACACCTGACATTTTTTAATCAAAAGTTTAAAAAGTTTAAAAAATGTTTTTACACCCAATTATGGGGCTATTTAGAAATGTTTGGACAATGAAAAACTTTTGACCAAATTTTTATAAAGACAGTAAAAATTGTTGAAAAATGCCCTTAACATTTCTTGTTGATTTTTTGACTAACTGTAATTAACATTTATTCAAACCCAAAATGTCAGGTTGAGATTGAGTTTGGGGTGGTTTCCATTATTTTATTACAGCCAGTTTAACTATTTCTAGTCATTCACTACCTCACTGTGCAGAAGAGTACTGTGCACACTCTTGTAGAAAGGATATTGATGCGGTAAAAGGGGGATATTATGGAAATTAGCAACAAGGAATATAAAGGCTCTTCAATATTTTAATTATGAAGGGAAGTTAAGAAATTAAGTTTATTCTTCAAGGGCCTCTGTGCATTCCCACTAATAGAATTCATTCCTGCTGGCGTTGAGCTGTGGAACTGTATAGAAAAGCCAGGTTCACTGGGGAGAGCGTGCAGTAGCGAGGATGCACTTGTGCTAGGATGACATCATCAATTCAGACTTCATAAGGGAGTGCATTCCTCTTCTATCCACTAGGCTCGATATCAGGCCTGAGATCCACCTCTCCAAGGCAAAATAGCATTAGCAGCTAAGCTTCCCACCTGGCATGGTCCAGCACTGCAAGCTTCATCTAGACAGTCTGCAGCAGTACTGCAATCTCTGTCGGCACTGTCATTGGCACTGCAGCCTCCTTTGGCAGCTTTAAAGTCAACACCATAACCAAAAGGCAGATTTCCAGATCTCTGCCTGTTGCTGCTCTGGTGCAAAAGAAGACTACGTGTTCCAGAGAGTCCAAGGAGGGGAAGAGGAGGAAGCATCACTCTGCATTTCTGCCACTGGCACATGTTTCCTTTGGGGACTCCTTACTGGTTTCACTGTCACCTTTGGCACTCAATCCTCAAGTCAGTCTCTGTTGCTTAATTATATAGCTGCCTGACCAGTGCTAATACCTCTGACACAGTCGATTTCTCCTCTTATCAGAGAACATCACCCCTCCGTTGATGCTATTAGCGTTGCCTCTGTTGCTTGACTCTATGCAGTGATATTCACCTCTGGCTTCAAACCAAAATATCCCAGAAGAACACTGGATCCCCTCAGAACTGGCCATGAAAGTTCTACCAGTCCAATCTGGAGATCCCATTTGGCTTCCTTAACCAATACTCCATTGGAAATGGAAAGGTATTATGCAGGGCCTTCTTCAGTTATTTATGCAGCCCTGAATTTGGAAGTTCATAATCTCTCTGACATACTGCAAAACCTGACACAGTGATATTGTCTTTGGCACCGGAGTTAATATATGACACCTCAGATTCAATGGTGAGAGAGATGGTCACTGGTATAGCTCTGAGAAGAGCTTCAAACATCATGCCTGGCTTCAAACTGAGTCAGAAGCCAATTAAGGGCCTAACTTTTGAGGGCTCTGACCTCTTTAGTGGTTAGGCAGATGATGCTGGAAAAGCTCAAGACTAAGGACTTGTCTACATGGGATGTAACTGTGTGTCAAGCCAGGGTGTGGATCTATAGTGAACTAGCTTGCTGTGAAGTAACGTCCTGTGTGGACACTTTTACACAGCAGTGAACATTGCTGTTTGAAATGGTACTTCATCAATGGGCACTTTCGAACTTTTATTGCACTGTAGCAGTGTCCACATGGGATGTTACTGCACAGCAAACCAATGTGTTGCAGAGTCACACCCTGGCTTGTCATGTAATAACATCCCGTCTAGACAAGCCCATAGAGAGTCACCTCCCAATTTGCATCTGTTACTAAAGTTTATGCTGGTCATCGACTATGGATTAAAACAGTGATACATATGGCCTAAAATGGAACAATTCAATTCAACAATTCAATTGAATACAAATCTAGACTTTGATCTAGACTTTGCTGACAACATCGCTCTTATCAATGAAGATGCCAACAGACTACAAAAATTCACAGACTAGGTAAAAGTAGTAATAGAGAAGATAGGTTTGAGATACAATGCAAAGAAATATAAAGTCATTTTAATGGTGACTGCAGGGACAGAAATCAAAATTGAAGAGAAGGTGGACAATTTTACGTATCTTGGAAGTACCATCAGCCAAGACGGTACTAGTTCCGAGGAAATAAGAAGAATCGGGAAGGCAAACACTGCATTTGGAAAACTTAAAAACATCTGGCAACTCAAAACATCTCCCTCAAGACAAAACTGAACATATACAAAACAATTGTTATCGCCATCGTAACATATAGCAGTGAGACATGGCAACTTACCAAGAAAGATACACAAAAGCTGGATGTATTTCATCACAAATTTCTGAGAAGAATATGGGGAATAACATATAGCGATAGGAAGACGAATGAAGAAGTCAGAAAAATGACTGGACAATGCACCCTCTCACAAATAATCTACAAAAGAAGACATCAGTGGCTGGGACATGTACTGAGAATGGAAAAAGAACGCTTACCAAATACCGCCCTTGAACAGAAACCAGAAAACGCAAGAAGAAAAAAAGGAAGACTGCGAATAACATGGAAATGAACAATTCTGAACGACATCAACATGAAATGGGAAGATTTGGAGAGAAGGGCAGTTGACAGGCCAGGATAGCAAATGTGGGTAGCCCAATGTGCAGCAAAGCATGAACTAAGGACTAATTGAAAGCCAAATTACACAGCCTTTTGGTTTCAGAGACAGTCTCCCACTGTTCAACAACAACAGAGTCTCCAACCTGAGAGGTGATATGAACCTCCAGCCTCTTCTAAAATGGCTCCTGTAAAAAGTACACAATACAGAAGTAGGATCCCTCACCATATGTTATCTTTGCCATTAGCTCCCAAACATCACTTTTGACAGGATGCTTCAGAGCCATATACTTCTCTCTCTTCATTTCGGTTCTGATCTCTCTTTCCTCTTCAACATCTGGTATGAGATTACTTTTGATCACTGGGTATTAGATAACATCAGGGATGGTTACTTGATCCAATATCACAGAAGGCTCCCTCAATTTCACATTATAAACTCTCTCATTATAAACTCCTGTTGGAGGTGATAGGCTCCCTTCTTTTAAAGGGTTCTGTAGAGGAGGTTCCTCAGCAACACCAGCAAATAGGCTTTACACCAGATATTTCCTAATATCCAAGAAGGGGAATAGAAACTTCCAAAGGACATTATCCTGGCCTATTCCCTTGATCCTCAGAGACATTAGGGAAATCAGACCAGACAGAGCCGTACGTAGGGTTGCCAGTTTTGGTTAGGCGTATTCCTGGAGGTTTCCTCACATGACATAATCTTTAATTCCTGGAGACTCCAGGACAATCCTGTAGGATTGGCAACCCTTCTGGTATATCGATCTCTTCCAGTTGTTCAGCCAGTCCACCTTCTGCTGTTTCCAGACCTCGTCTCCCAGTGACAAGGGAGGATTCTTCATCCCAACCCAGAGACACTTCATAGTATATTGAATGAGATGCCTGCTATGGTATGTATAAACAACGTACCTAGTGCCTTAACACAAAACCAATCATTTATTTATTTTTTTAAAAAAAGAAGCAAGACTTTGTTTGAGAGGGAAGGAAACAGCTCAAACAGAAATAGGAAGCTATTGTGTTTGTGGAGGGGACCAATGAGAACAGTAGAGTGGTTGAAAGAGGATAGGAAAATGCCATGAGCACCTAGTGGTAAGTAGTGAAATACGGGAGCCTCTAAAGGGGAAATAAGAAATATCTGAGAGCTGCCAAAGGGTGAAATTACTATATAATAGTGAACGGCGTGGAGCAAAAAGCAAAAGGAAGTGAATTGTTGGGGTAATGGGCCATCAGAAAATGTCAAGACACCAGAAAAAAGTAAGCACCAGAGGGACAATGGAGTTGGCCAAAAATGACCATGTTCGGTGCATGAGAAGGGGCATTGGAGGCTATTTTTTGTCAGCCAAAATAGAAATGGATTAAAATTTCAGTTTGGTAAAACGTTGTTTTTATCAAAATAAATATAATTACAAAATAGTAATCAAAACTAAGCTTTTAAAATCATTGACTTTATGGGCATTCATGGGAATGCCCAATATCATAGTTAGAACTGATACAATATTAGAAATATTTTAGCGAAGACAAGGCGTAAGTAATTCTATCTATTAGGATTCTTTCTTGCAAGTGCTTGCTGTGTTTCAGACAGGTTAAAACTGAGTGTTTTTCTCGTTCTTGGAACTGACACACAGCGTTTCTATTATGTCTTATTAAATGCTCTGTCAAGTTTGAAAATCTGCAAAGCTAAAATAAAAGCAATGCCAAGAGAAAGAAGCATTAATACACTTTAATTTTCCAGCTTGTTCATATGATGAGAGCTGGGGGGAGGAGTGGGGAGGAACCAAAGTTCAACGTATTACATAATGCTGTTTTGGTACTTTATGTGGTTGAAATCAGAAGAAAAGGTCAAATTAACAGAAAAATCCTGGTTTTTGTTATGTACCCAAAACAAAGATTGATTTGCTGATATTATTGACAGCCTAAAACAGAAATCACATGATGCACTCTTTTTCCATCTTCATTACAAAACAAAGGGTAACAGTCATTCTGTAGCATCTTGTGAATGTAAGTTCACCACATGACACCTTCCTAAGAAAGGTGAGCATTATTCAGTTTTACAGATAGGAGAGCAGAGGTGCAGAAAGAATGACTTGAACAAAATACGAGTCTGTGGCAGAATTGGGATAAGAGCCCAACAGTCCTGACCCCCAGCTACTCTGCTAATGATAAATAGAATATTTTACAGCAGAGAAGAGTGCAAGTCACGTTGTTTATACATACCATAGCAGGCATCTCATTCAATATACTTTGAAAATGCATAAAAAGAAATTCGGTTATTTTATGCATCTAGTTGTCCCAAGTCAGATCGGGGTGCAGTTGTGCTAGGACCTATACAAACACATAATAAGACAGACAGTCCCCACTGCAAACACCTTTCAATCTAAATGGACAAGAGAGAAAGGGAGGGATAAAGATGTTCTTTTAAACGAATGTATACATTTCTATGGGAATACCAATGGTGGGTGTGCGGGTGTAAATACCAGTCAGTGGGACTTAAACACATGATCAAAGTTAAGCACATTCCTAAGTGCTGTCCTGAATAAGGATGCAGTTAAATGTGCTTTAGTGCTTTCCTGCCATATTAACTGGGAAGGGGATGTTTCTACAGTCATCTTATGCATCTGTGCCCCTTTTACCAAAAATGTAATGTACAGTACAGTATTTAAAACCTACTAAAATCTCAGATGATTTAAACAGTGCCTATCTTCTCTATAAATAAACAATATCTGACCTATGTACTCTGGACGACTATCAAAGACTCTGGCAGGACATCAGACAGTCACTTAATATAACTTTCCAGCTATTTGTGGAACTCTGCCTCAGTGTCACTGGGAAACAGAGTTGGAGATGACAGTTTGGATTTTCATTCTCCTTCTGGAAGCCATTTCAGTTATGCAGTATGTTATGTATCTTACTGTGCATTTATAGCTTAAGGAATTATTTGCAGATGAAAATAGTCCTGGATAAAGCAGAGATGGATGTAGAATAAAGAAGACATTATAGCTCTGACATTGGTTTAAGTTTTTGAAATTAAATTTACCTTTAATAGCCTTCATTTTCTGTGAAAATGGTAGAAATAATAAATATAAGGATACAATTATCGCTTAGCAAAATGCCATGTAGAATGCATAATAAAATATTTACATGAACTTGCAAATACCATTTAAACAGTTGTTGTCATGTTAAAATTATATATTAAAACAAAAACATCCCTAACACCCTCTTAAATTATTAAAAATGAAAGTATTTTTATTTAAAATTAGATTTATTTTTCATTATGTACTATGTGTTTTATTTTTGCATTTCTTTCTGCTTGAATGATTAAAATAGAATGGAATAGACTCGGTTTTGTTTGTAGTTTCTAGGCATATCACTTTCAGCTACTCATGCATATTAAAATTCAACAGTGTCCGCAAACATTGTAGGAATATGTTTATTTTTTTTTTTAATCCTTTTTGTGTGTGAGTGTAACAGGGTTCACAACCTGCCCCTCTTCTTGGGGCCCGCTTGCTGCCCCAATAAGTTTCAGAGAGGCTTCAGGGTTGTGTAACACCCGTGTCTTTGTTTACCTACAGTTATCCCACCACCAGTGTCTAGCTATTTACAAGTTTTACGGGATTATTCCATTTCTTTTACAGGCAGAGTCAGCCTTCAGCTAGTTGGCCTCCAGTTCCCCCCCGACTGACTTCTCTCTGGCTGCCCCTTGCCTTCTGGCTCCATCCCAGCCTTTGTAGCCCTTGGCTTGTCAGGCCAGCAAGTGTTGCCAATTCTCAGGCCGGCATCAGGCCTTTTTCATCAGCCCCAATCTGCTTCCCTTGATTGGAGCTGACTGGGCAGGGGCTAATTAGGTGCTTTTGCACCAGCACCCTGCTACAGTGAAAGTCAGGTCTCAATTACATGGGAGTAAACTGAGAGCAATATTACTGAAGTCAATGAGCCCGACTGTCAGTGAGCCTGAAATATTTTCACTTTTTCCCTTATGCTAGTTTTACATCATATTAGCTCTTTGGCTTTGATGAAGGTACATCTGTTTTACACTGCTATAATTAAGGAGAATTCAGCCCAACAAAGTTAAGTGGGCATAAGCCCCAACTGAGAGGTGAATCAGTACCCACTGTTTGTTTTTTATTCATGTTAATATTTCTTATTGGTAAAGCCCTACCAAAAACACGGTCCATTTTGAGCAATTTCACAGTTATAGGATTTTTAAAATTGTAAATTTCATTATTTCAGATATTTAAATCTGAAATGTCACAGCATTGTAACTGTAGGGGTCCTGACGCAAAAAGGAGTTGTGTGTGGGAGGGTCACAAGGTTATTGTGGGGGGGGGGTCTCGGTACTGCTACTCTTACCTCTGCTGGTGGCGGCGCTGCCTTCAGAGCTGGGCAGCTGGAGAGGGGCGGCTGCTGGCTGGGAGCCCAACTCTGAAGGCAGCGCCACCGCCAGCGGCAGCGCAGAAGTAAGGATGGCATGGTATGGTATTGCTACCCTTACTTCTGCTCTGCTGCTTTCAGAGCTGGGCCCCTGGCCAGCAGCCATCACTCTCCGGCCGCCCAGCTCTGAAGGCAGCAGCGCAGAGGTAAGAGTGGCATGGTATGGCATTGCCACCTTTACTTCTGTGCTGCTGCTGGCGGGTCACTGCCTTCAGGGCTGGGTGCCTGGCCAGTAGCCGCCGCTCTCCGGCCACCCACCTCTGAAGGCAGGTCAGAAGTAAGGGTGACAATACTCTGACTTCCCTACAATAACCTTGTAACCTCCTGCCCCCGCACTCCCCTTTTGGGTTGGGTCCCCTAGTTTGTGAAACACTGGTCTCCCCTGTAAAATCTGTATAGTATAAGGTAAAAGTACACAAAAGACCAGATTTCATGGTCCATGACACATTTTTCGCGGCCATGAATTTGATAAGACCCTACTTATTGGTTTTAAATTTTGTCTATTTCATCCTAGGCCTTTAAGCTGGGTATTGCTTGCCTGGGCCTCTCAGAGAGAGAGGAAGAGAGGGGAAGCCGATTTGATTGACTTTCAGGATGCAGACCAGCATGCAGGCTAACATGGCTGGTTGCAGTTAGTGGTAGGATTGGAAGTTGTTTTAGAGATGGGGCATGGTCATGGCAATGACTTCATTTGGTTGCTGACCCTTTTTTAGAGAACTATCATGGTGACTAGCCAGGGAGGACCACTGGGACATCAGTGGGGCTACTCACATGTGTAACTTTACTCACTTGCCTAAACATTTTCAGAACCAAGTTCTTAGTGTTATTGGTGAAGATAAAGTAAAAGCATTTAACTATGCATGAAATGTGGGCCTCATCCTTTCAAGACTGGAATTCAGCACATACAGGGCAGAGTCAGGAGTAGAATTTAGGAGTTGCTGATTCCCAGTTGCATGTGCAGTCGCCTAGTCCATATTGACACATCCTCTGTGAATATATTGATCATGGTGCATATAATAAAATATCTGTAAATTCAATGTAATGCCCTAGCAAACATAGCTGAATGTTTCAAGTAAAAGCAACAGACAGCACAAAATAATAAAGATGCTGATTTTATTGTAGATGGAATTTTATTTGTAATTTTGAAAGTCACTGGCCTTTGGAGACTTTTATTTTGCTAAATTTACTGTACATACACAGCACAATATATTTGTTGAGTCATCTTGTTTAACAGACTCTGACTCTTTAAATGTCATTTCCTCCCTATCTCCATGTTTCTTTTCTGGCTTTCTTCATTCGTACACATATAGTGGAATACCAAAGGAATTTGCATTTTGGGAGATTATGATTATTTTTAATAACGATTGTGCAAAGGAAAGCAGAAATTGAAAACTGATTTAAGATTTTGTCTTAAGCTTTAGCAGTTATTACACTGTTTTACTGTTGAATTAATTCATGTGTAGTGGGAAATTACAGTTGAAACAAAACCTCATTTCATTTGTGTGTGATATTGAAGAGTTTTTTAAGGTGAGTTGGCCTGTGTTTTTCTGAGAGTCTGTGGGCAGTATATTGTTGGCCTGCTGATGGCAAGTTCTGGAAAAAATACTTTTCCTACAGAACCAGGACAGATTTTTCATGTTGCTTTGGTGAGTGGTTTTCATGCAAATTGAATTTTCTTTTAAGATTCATAGAAGATTAGGGTTGGAAGAGACCTCAGGAGGTCATTTAGTCCAACCCCCTTCTCAAAGCAGGACCAACCTCAACTAAATCATCCCAGCCAGGGCTTTGTCAAGCCGGGACTTAAAAACCTCTAAGGATGGAGATTCCACCACCTCCCTAGGTAACCCATTCTGGTGCTTCACCACCCTCCTAATGAAATAGTTTTTCCTATTATCCAACCTAGACCTCCCCCACTGCAACTTGAGACCATTACTCCTTGTTCTGTCTCTTCTGTTTTCTTGCAGATACTGGGAACTCTGTGTAGGGATACAGGTATATAGATGTATTTTGTGAGCACTAATAGTTCTGGTGGAGTTAGACTCGATAAATGCTACCATTATTTTACTATTATATAGTGACATGTACCCAGTTTATACTCTCAGGGCAGTGCACTGTACTTCCGGTGAAGAAGCACTTACATGGCCTGTAGAAAATAATGAGAACATATTTAAAAGGGATGCCTCCCTTATAAACTAGTATTGCCTGGGAAAAAGTTAAACTGACCAGGAAATTCAGTTAATTTTTCTGTAGATGTATGCCTTGGCACAAAATTAACAGCATGTGAGAACTAAAAGGACACTGACCGCTTGATTTTTTCCCCCAAATAGAATAATTAAAAAATCAGATTTCTAATGTTTGTACCCTTTAAATAGCGTGGCCTGTTTTGTTTTGTTTTTCCTATCACGGAGTAACCTGATAGAAAAAAGTGCTGTCAAGTGTACAGAGTGAACTAACTGAAACAATAGAGAAGTTCCCCCCACCACAGCCACTAATAACTTCTTTCTGTGATGGTAATCTCAGGGATTATTTGTAACCATAAGAGATGCAGTTTTTTGGAGACAGAAAGGAGATATTTTGAGTCAACAATATCCCTTTGTCTGGCTATGCCGAAAGAAGGACAGGAGACATTTGACATGGGTTTAATCAAGCCGCAACTTTATTATTAGATGTCTGGGATTCCCGGCAGATAACAGTGTACAGTGCAGGTAACCCAATGTTTATTCCATAATTACCCAGCGGGTTTTGACCAGCTCCCCCTCTTTTTCCATCCTGGTCCCTCTAGCAAATCCACTGCTGTGACCTTACCATACCCCAGGTGGCGGGCTTCCACCAAACCCCACTTTTTCCCTCCAGGTCTCTCCAACAATTCCATTGCTAGGATCTTACCATCCACCCACCCCTTGTAGAAGGGTGAAAGTGGGCTATAAGAATGGGGGGGTTGGTTCCCTGACGTACCAATCATAGGAGTCCCCAATCATTCATTCCTTTAATGAACACCACTTTTTAAGTCCTTTTCCAAGCCATTTATCTGGTCACTGTATACCTTCCCTATGGAGTACCTGCATTGGACATCCACCACAAGGAGGCAACAGCAATTAATGTGGCTGCCACCTACCCACACCCAGTTGGGTTGCCAGACATCTCCTAATGCCGTCTTTTATATCCATTAAAAACATGACAGCACGTAAGTTGGACAGGTGAACCCCATCCTTCCAAAAGAACTCTGCTGCCCCATATACTATGCCAGGGATGTGAAATTACTGCCCCTCCTGTGGTCCCAAAGAATCTGGCCACCTTCCTGTTCACAGACCTCCTTGCCTTGTCCACGCTGGGGGGGCTCATGGCTTCCCGCCAGGCCCTGTGCTGAAGCATGTCTGACCAAACAATGTTAACTCCTGGAAAAAGTTCAAGGATCACCCCCCAAGTCCCACCTTGCTCTGAGCATTAGTTCCACCCCTTTAAGCATTCCCAAATCATTTTCCCCAAGATGCACCACAATTATATCTGGTGACCGCTGACTGGCCCACACAGCATATGGCAGTGGTATTAGTTGATTCCATGACATGTCCCTCCTTGCATGCCAACTGAGTTTCGCTTCATCACTAAAATCCAGCTGCAAACACTCAGGCAATCTGTACGCGTGCATATGGGCCCAAAAGACAATACTGTGCCCGCAGATCCACACCACCGTCTGTATGGCCGGTCGTCCAACATCTGTAATGAGATTACAACAAATTAGTGCTGCCCTGATTCTGATTGAGTGGGACCAAATTCATGGGCTGGCCGCCCCCAACCTCATCAGCCCCCGTCTCAACATGATAACAAACTGATGTGCTGTGAAGGGACTCCCATCACCATGTATCAAAAGGGGGCCTTCCCCCTTCAGCCATATCATCCTGTAGGCCTTCAAAGCCTGAACGGAGCTGACCCCAGGCTCACCATCCTCCCAGAGGATAACAGATTCAACCCGGCTGACTTGATCTGTCTTTGACCTTCGCAAGTGTAGTATCACTGAATGCTCATGCCATTGTACGTCATGCAGTTCCAAAGCCCTTCTCATAGAGTCCCTACCAGACCCAGGTACTAGCTCACTGATCCTGAAAGCACCAAAAATTGCTATCAAGAATGCTGCCCTGAACAAGGCCACCTCCTGTCTACTATGACTACGGTGCCAAGGATCTGCACGAGATCCCTGAGCATGTAAACTGTGATGGGATGATGGGAATCCACCCTGGGGCCAACGGTATGCGACCACCAAGCCAAAACCCATCAAACTAAAAAACCATTGCAAGGATCAGGAATAACCATTTAGCCTACTGACAAATGTAATGGCAGAAAGGCAATTCAAGATTGTGGAGGATGCCAGTTGACAGGTTGCCAAGGACAGCATGTACCGCAGCACCTGTTCCTCTCTAATGGGCCATATTGTGACCGGCCTTCCTGATCCTGAAATTGCATGAAATCATTAAAACCTCTCTCATAGCTCTGCCACGTGCATGGAGCAACCAATCTCCACACCACAGTGACAACCATTCTACATCCAGGTTCCATAGCGCTAGTGGCATCTGCCTGGGTTCCCAGCTGGCTTCTGGTGCCAGCTCCAGAAATCTGTAGACCTGAAAATGAGACAAGGCGTCTGCTATGCCATTATCAACCCCAGAGAGGTTATGAAGCAATGTAAGTTTCCTGGAGCCCTTTGCACTGCTTTGAAGCTCACCCCTTGAACCAGCTTGCATTGTGTCACCCACGCCCCGTTCATACAGGGTCTAACCTGGAGGTGGCATTTGTTCTATCCTGCGTCCTGTTGCACCATTGTGGCAGGAAAGTGCTGTATGAGAACCAAAACATGTTTTGCAAGCATGCCTGAATGTACAGACACTGCAAAAAACAACTGCTATGATTAAATGCATGCCCTTAAATGTATTTTATACCTGCATAGCTAAAGAAGGCAGCCTTAGCAAGGGCTGGCCCCAGCCACTGGAAGAACTTTAAGTTAGGCTGTAGCAGCTGTGCAATATCATGCATCTGCTTACTGGGGTGTGTGTCCCCCAGATGAGCTGAGACAGTTTCTGACCGGCCCATTTGATACCCCGTCATGTCCCTACCCCTGTGGGGTTTTTTCTTTTCCTTTTTTATGCCTCAGAAGAACCACTAGTGCCCGTAATCCACACCGTAACAGAAAGCATATCTGACTTCATTGTTTGCAATGAGAGGAAAATTAGTAAAACGTTTTTCATTCATTGGGCATTTGTCTCTTTAGTCCTTAACTGAAATCCATTTACCATTGTCGCTGTGTTACCAGTAATGTACAGTGGCAAAGGCAGGCTGTCATCTTAACAAAGACAATTCCATGATTCATATTACTGAAGATTAATACAGCAAATTGCACATCATCTTGCTTTGTATGTATGTGCATAGATAGATAAATACACATTAGGACCTGCTTACAATGAATTGTGATATAGTGAAACTCTGTATAGTGAAGTGGAGAGAAATGCCTAGTGTATTTTATTGCACTGCACTACACACAGATTGCTCTTTCTATTATAGTGAAATTCTGCTTAGGGTTAAGATATTCTGTGAAATAAAAACTTCCTCTTTGTAGGTGAGGATCTGGGCATACTGTATACACACTGACACATACTTTAGGAGGAGCAAGAAGGTGATGACAATTAATCTTCTGGAAGATGCGTTTTTTGTGTGTGAGTGAGAGTAAGGATATGTTTTATTTTGGGGGGTTGGGGATTGATACAGTGGCCAAAACATTTTTATTGTTATTAAAAGGTTGAAATTTTTATTCCTCCATAGCATAAGCTGGTTTGTTGCTATGGGCTTGCTTGGGGAAGCTGAGTATTTGTTTATTTACAATATTTTTTTTAAATAAAAGAGCATAGAGGTATTCGGATTTTGTGGTACAGCATTATACAAATAATTATATTTACTTTGTAAACCAAAATATATGAGGGAAAGAAAACAGAGTAGACTTTGGCCTGCTTAACTTGACAGTGTAATCGTTTATTCACAGGTTACTAATTTGTGCTGGTCCCTATGTATATTTCACTAGGGCTATGCATGTGCTCCATTGTTCCACACCTACACACTTGCTCTTCTTGTGGTAGGTGCCAAAAGTGTAAGCGGTAGTGCGCACCAACGCCTCTCCAATTCCTTCTTACCACTGCCTGGCCTGAGTTGGAATCTCCGGTGTCCGGAACTGATCCTCCTTCTATTTGAGTACTGCTTGTCAGACACCCACAGTAGAATACACATAAGGAGTGGCACGCAAAGAAAAAAATTAAGTTATTGATTCTTCGTAACTGGAGTTCTTGTATTCCTGCCTTGTATTCCACTACCCACCCTCCTTCCCCTCTGCTTTGGACCTCTCTGATTCGTGGTAAGAGGAGGAACTAGAGAGGCGTCAGTCCGCACCACCCCTTATACTCCCAGCACAGAGCACAAGGAGAGCAAGGGCACAGGCACTGACCAATGGACACTAGAATTCTCTGATCTCAGGCACATGGAGTGAATGCATACCCACCGTGCCATACAGATAGAGACCCCGCATTTTGAAATACTCATTACGAAGGGTAAGTTGCTTCCCTTTTTTGAGAGGGCTTGAATGTGTATGAAACAGTATTTGGAATGTGTATTTCATTTTGAAGAGTAAATACAATTTCTCTTTCTTAAAACAAGTGCCGTAGAGCACTCTGTGAAAAATATTTCATTATTTATAGCCGTACCATACTGTACCTGCCCAAAGACACTGACAGTCTGGGAGAGGTATGTTCCATGTTCTCTGCGAAAGAAGGTAATTTTAGTGACACCTCACTCCTGATCATCTGACTCATAACTATCCTGGGCTGCGTTTTCAGTGCAATGCCTGGAGAAATAGCCAAAGTTTTATGTATTTGGTGCCTGCTGCAGCAGCTGTTTAATGTAATCTATGGTGTGTATATAGTAGTACCATATGAATTAAGACCCAATTTCGCACTCAGTTACAGGATTGTAACTCCTGTTGACTTTGAGGGCTGAATTGGGCCAACTGTATGTCATTTTAATGGTGGAGAATATCTACTAAACTTTTCTGGAACTTTTTTGCTGATTTTATTGATGTTGTATTAAACAATTACTGCAATGCTATTTAATGTATTTCTTTAGTACTGTCCTAAGTCTTGCTTTTAAAACTATATATATACACATACATATACGAAGAGAGAAGTAAGAATGCATTGCTTTGGGGTTATTTACATCTGAAACACTCTTTTTAATAACTCACACCTGAGGGGGGACACAAAAAACATGTGGTTAATACATACAATGTATTGATGATGTACTAAAGAGCTCTATTTTCTCTGCCAAAAAAGCTCTGCATATCATTACCAGGAATTGGAAGTGTCACAGATTCCAAAGCAATAAATGCATATCAAACGCCATCTGATAACTGCATTTTGCTTTTAATTAAAAGGTCTGTTTAAACATGTTTGGCCAATTTCACTGCTGACATACACATTTCCAATCTAGGCGTGCAACTTGTTTGTGTCAGCAGCAAATTTGGCACATTTTCTAAAGTTCTGAAGGAATGTCACTCCTGCACATAACTCTCATGTGTGAAGAATCAGAAATGTGTTTCTGCAGCACTTTCTGAAGGTATACAAAGTGAGAGTTTAATCACCAAAGGGGTAAAAGTGTTACATCCTGGATACATTTACACACAAGACAATCAGAGACTTCCACTAAAGGTTTTTGGCACCAACTCTTACCTTCCAGCAGATGTTTTCTAAAGGTAGTTTGCCATACTTAAGTTGTTTATGATATAAAGAACCATTATTATAACAGAAGTGTGAACATGTCTTTATTTAACATGTGTAATCCTAGTTTCTTGTGACTAAACCAACCTTAGCAACAATTTTGCAACAGAAGAGAAGGGAGGTTGATTTTTTCTCACTTCAGTTACATTGATACATAGTGTTCAGCGTGATTATAATTACTCTATCATGGCTAGAATCAGATTTGGCAATCCAGTGGTGGAATATTAAATGTGTTTGCAGCATAACAGCTGAGTTTTAAACATTGCTAGGAAGGAATTTGATATGTGATCATTTCCAGAGCACAAAGTATAGTGTATAATCTATTGTTTAAGTTTCAAAAGGTAAATGATTCTCTTTTCCCAACAGTTCATTATTTACATCCCATGTGATTTCTTTATTTTAAATACTTTTGATACATCACTTGAAAACCTAGAAACTAATTGATCATGAAAAATAGAATGTGAAACTAACATCATTATTCGAGACGGAGTACTGTACCCTTTCTGTGGAATCTTCAGTTCCTGGGCATTGAACAGTTGCTGAATTGTTGATCAAATTCCACTGTAATGCTGGACCTCACTTATTAAAGACGACGGGGGCAGATTTAGTCCATTATGTCTAGCATATATTGTAGAAGATGATCCGGCATTTTGGGCTGACTTCCCATCTGATCTTACCACATCAGCACATTTGGGCCACGTTGGTACTTGCATCAGAGCATTACATTTGGATGGGAATCTTCCAAGCAACACTTAGGTGTGGTAAAAATGCTGTAGATAATTCTGACTGTGGCATTCTTCCTTTTGGGGAGAGTTTTGTGAATTATTAACAATGAAATTCAGAAACAACAAAATTTAGCATTTTGTTTCAAATTCATGAAAGTGGACCAATTTTGGCAGCTTTTGATTTGAAAACAGGATAGAAATCAAAATGTGGACGGGATCTAAACTCTGATGCTTCTGGGCATGCATTAATCTTTAAGGGAGGAGGGGTTGAATTTTTTTTCTTCAGTTATTCTAAACTGCCTACACTTACTTGTACCTTCCACTGAATTATCTGGTACTGGCTTTATCAGAGACAGGATATTGTATAAGGGGGGTGACTGGTGTGATCAAGTGTATCATTTCTTATGTTCCTATAGACACAGAGGATAAGAGTAACTCTGAGAAAAATTCTCTCTTTTAATTTTAGGCCCTCAGAAGTTATACCAACCAGAATCCACTCTCAACTACCTTGGGCATGTGCCTGCTCTGATGTCACAGATAACAGGAAAGGGACCGTGCTGCAGCATAGATCTGGAGGTTAGCGGCAAACAACCGGGAAACTGATTTTTCATTAAAAACAGACTCTTCTACTTTATGAAAGGTAAGGCATTCTTTAAAAAAATATTTTTAAAATAAATAGTTGATTGTTCACATTTTGATCAATGTTCATATTTTTGATAGAATAGAGAATCAAACCAAGTACAGTCCTGCAGAGTACAGTTAGCTTCAATATGCTGGTGTAGTCTAAATTTCTGTAAAGCCTTGAAGTCCATTAATGTTGCAATCTCTTTTTAATTTGGTACTGTGCACCACTCTTCTCAGGCTACTTGCTTTCAAATCTACATTCTTTCATTTCCATTTTTCAGTTACAACATCCTTCTTGTTAAACCTGCATTACACAGCTTGTCAGGAAGAAGATTCTTGTGTTAGAGATCAATTGAATAATGTCTACTGTTTGAGGCGTCTCTTGTTGTTTTGTCTGTAGCGTTAACAATCGTATATTGATTGATTGGAACAGTATGTATGCAAATAACACAAGTCCCAAGGCATGCTTAGTCCTTGCATATTCACAGTTTAAATATGGGTTGCAGGCTCTTAATCTGTTTCAAAAGCCTTTGCTTTTTAACATGGTATCTATTTGTTATATAATTCTGTGACTACTTAAATCTGTTATTATTTTGTGTCTCATGCTAGCTTGTATCTGCTTATTTCACTCAGAACTTAAGAGTTGCTTAGTTTGCGTTGAAGGAAAACTAACAGCAACTTTTCATATATACCGGGGGTAAACTTGGATCCTTAGTCGTACTTTTCAGAGAGATTGTATCAATGTATATACAAACAATTTCTAACATGAAAAGGATGCTGTACGATGGAGCATGGGTTCTCATCATATTTTTTTTTTATTTCCAGTATTCTAAAGACTATGATGAGACAAAATCCGTTCTCTTAGTTTAGTGTCTAGAGCAGGGAGCTTGGAGTCAGAACTCCCCATTACATGATCTTGGGCGAGTCATTTGAACAACTCTCTGAACCTCATTTGCCATTCTGTAGAATCGGTATAACAATACCTATCTCACAGAGATACTGTGAAGCATAGTTAATGTGCAAAAGCTTTGTGATCCACACATGAAAGGTGCAGTGTATGTAGTATTGCAGTACTAACTAGGCTGGGCTGATTTAACATGGAATACCATGGTACTGATAGTCATAGGAGCAAAGTTTGGCTTCCAGGGTTTATAGACTGACTAATCCTTGAGGCCAGAAAAACCTCTTTGGCTGTTCCTTTGTTGTCCTCCTTGTGTGGCCACTCTCCATGACAGTCCCACAGGGCCCTGTTCTTGGCCCACTCTTTTTCAATCTCTACAGACTTTCTCTAGGGGATAGTGTGTACTCACATTGCTTCAGTTACCATCTTACACTAGTGACTAAAAAATCTAAACCTCTCCACTGCTGATCTGTCCTCCTCCGTAGAATCCATTCTTCTTACATCTCCTTCTGGAGGTCTCCTTGTCAACTAAAATTTGACATGGCTTAACTGAACTCTCTCCCTTCATCTAAAACCCTCCTGGCTTCCCCATTTTGTCTGTCAGTATCGACAGCGCCACCATCCTCCCTGACAAAAAGCACCATAGACTGTGACTCATCTTTCACTCCTACCTTTTTTTGCCCACACAGACATGTTGTGTGGAAATCTTGCCACTCCTTCCTCATGACATTTCTCAGATCCAATCTTTGCTCTCTTTCAACATCTAAAACTCTCTTGAGTACTGAGGTTACTCCTCATTGTCCTCAGTCCTGATCAGGCCATTGGACTCTACCACAGTAGTACAAATAATAAAGAAAGAATTCACATTAACCACTACATCTTACCACTACCATGTGTAAAAAAAAAAAAACCTAAGGGGCAGATTGTATCTCGTGTATTAGAAGGGGGAGGTTGGAGGACACACAGCATGTCCCCTTCTCACCTGATCTGTGCCCCAGGGCAGGGACCAGACACAATTCTAGTCCTTATGCTCACAGTGTGTAAAGGTTGCTCAGAGCTAGTACTGACTGTTGCAATAGCCTCCTCAAAGAAGGTTTCTGCCACTCCAGCCCATTAACCAGTAGAGCTGGCCTCACTTGAGAGGACACATTCTTTATGCTGTGCAAAGGTGTTCACATGTTGTACCCTGCTCCCTTAGAGCTTCTGAAGGCATCATGCCTACCTTAGCACAGTGCTTCCTGGAACTGCCAAAGGGTGCAAGGTATCTCAGCATCCCCCATACTATGGGATGTGCCAAGCAACCCCCTCACACATACACATATGTGCTGGTCTCTGGGGTAAACTTACTTTGTCAAATATACTGTACATCCTCCCTGACCTTCTCAAATGCATGCAAATGGAGAGTGATTCCAGACCAGTATAAATAACGGGCTCAACTCTTACCCTCCATGGCCTTGCTCCAGGTATCTTGTCTGTCTTCTTTCTCCTCCTTTTTTGCACCATTCCTCTAGCACTGGTCTCTCTTCTGTGCCCTGCCATGGAATGTCACCACTGTTGGTGCAAGAGGCATGTCCTCTGCAACAGCTGCCCTCCATCTAACTGCCTCATTGACTCTTCCTTTCTGTTCAAGTCTCTGAAAACATGTTTTCTTTCTTGCCCGTCATTTCTTAATTTCTCTGTCCCTCTGGGTAAAATTCACTCTTGTGCAGAGAGTCAGCCTTACATATGTCCCATTTTGTTGTGTAAGATACTGGAGAATCTAACAACTAAACCCGAGGCAAAAACTGACCTATCGTAATCCTATATAGTCCCTTTAAAGCACAGCAGTACCAAAAGGGTTTCAGCAGAAAAGAGGTTAAAAGAGAACTCCTGTGAAATTCAATATTACATTCATTTTTTTTAAAAAACATGAGTTAATGTTTACACTGAAGGTTCTTTTCTGACTACAGGCTGAACAAGGAAGGAAACAAAACAGTTGAGTTGCCTATTTAAGGCAGCTACTTTCTCTATGGCTTTTTCTTTCCTCTGTTTAATTCCTGATACCCTAGAGATATGGTTTCCTCCTTCAGCAGAAACTCTGACCTCAAAAATAGCAAGCTCCAAAATAAACACAGCAAAAAAAAAAATCAATTGTTTCACACACATGCTAAGTAACCAAAACCGTTTCCATGCTATAGCTGGAACTCATAATCCTTTTTGGAGCTGGAAATTGGGCTTTCACTTCTCTGAGATGTAAAAATATTTTGTGTTCATACTGAATGTCACTCTTTCCCAACAGATTTGTTAGAACATAGGGTCCCATTCATCAATAATTTGGCTCCACTCTTGCCACCTTTGCAGAATATCTGCAGCCCTACTTGGCACTTAGGAATGATGCTGGGCTGGCTACATTGTGAATACTGAAGGAGACCCCCTAGCATGTTCTTACTGAAGGTGAGCTCTCATCCTGCTGATAGACATAATTACAGCCTGGAGACAGCTGGAAGAGCAACAGTTTATCAAGAAGAGACTCCCAATAAAAATATATATCTATTTCCTTTTCAGTTCCTTCCCAGGGCTTTTTTCCCTTTGTTTTAAACCTTTGTGCTCTGATTCAATGACAGAAAGGTATGAAAGAAAGAAGCAGCCCAGCATGGACTGCCCTTCTGGATTGGGTCCATGATGGTAATCCAATCCAAATGGAACTCCAGGCTGTCTCACTGCCACTGCCACTGCCTTCACTTCCATTTCCAGATGGATCAGAATTCACAGTTTATATTAAATCAATTTCCAGGAAAGAAACTTCTATCATCAAATGGTTTTAAAAGAAAAAAAAAGTACATTATCTGAATGTACCCCCTCCCAGCTGAGTTTAGTTAGCAGTTATACTGTACCTTTCTGTCAGGAGCCTGCTAAAGTTATATCTAACCCAAACAGACTAAAAATACTGGGGGGAAAACATTCAGGGGTCTGAAGTCTACAAGTTAAATCCCCACTGACCAGTACTGTAAGGGAGTATTTTGGGAATTTGGCCACTGAGCTGTTGCCTTTCTGCAGCTGCATGGAAAAGTTAATTTGGCCTTGTTTACGAATATTGATCAGTGGTCAAAAATTTCTTCTGACCTTGCATAAGAGATTGTTTTAAAGCTGAAACAGGTTCAAGAATAGCAGACTGTGGGGTCTTCAAGCATACCTCAAACCCCCGTCTCACTCACACACACAAAGCACAAAGTTAAACTCACACTGTCTCTCTCATACACACACAGCTACTCCCAAACTGACCATACCCTGGAAGTACTGAGTTCATGCTTGGGAGGTGAATTCTCTGTCTCTTCTCACATGTGTATGCCAGCTAAATTTGTGCAGCACAGAATATACTTGGGTCCTGGAATATATAATTACAAATAGAGCCTATAAAATCTTTCATTTTGATTGAAATGTATATATTGCTTCAAGTATTTTGAAGTCTCAGAAATTAACTTTAATTCAAGAGGGAACATGAAGCATTTTTGATTCAGGCAGACAGCTCTGTGCTGTTAGCTTATGGGGAAAGAGGAACAGCTAGAGAATAGGGGAGGAAGACAGCAGTTGTATACTTTTCCATCTAAGATACAGCAGAGGGTTTTTTTTATTTCATCGTATTAGACGAGTCCACTGGGAATTTATTTTGAAATGAAATATACCAAACCATTTATGATTCACAAAGGGGAGGGGAAAATAAAAGCCTTAACAATATCTTGTGTTTGATCTATTTGTCACTATAAAAATATTGACAAAAGGCAAAATAATGGCATTCATTTATCTTTATTATTGTTGGCTTGCTTTAGTGCTTTCTTATTAAAGGCAAACTCCTATTTAGATGCGAAATTAACCCTTTTACTGCTGCACAGAAATGAAAAGCTAAATCTCTGTATACAAAAATCTCTTATAAATAGGATTTTTTTAAAAAAAAACTCTAATCCAAATAATCTGTATAGGATTCCTATTCAGAAAGATGTCATGTGTCATAAGAAACTTTTTAGGGACATCAAAATATATATGGTAAAGTTTATGCAAAGTTTGATTCAAAAATATCTTTAACAAGCAACCTTCCATGTAAAATCAGAGGCATACTGTTGTTTATCTATTTGCAAAAGTAGTTCTGAAAATAAATATTTTATGGGGGAAAAGGAACATTTAAAACCTCAAATCATATGTGGGTGTATTGTAAGGGCCTGTTTTCCCTTCAACGTTAGCTCGAAGTATAGCTCAAGTGTTGCCCCTGACTCGACTCCTGTCCACACACAGATGTCTCCTGGTTGAGTTGGATGGAGTTTTAAACTCAAGCCAACTGGCCTCTAAGGGAGGATGGCTTGAAACTCCAGTGCTGCTGATGCTCAAGGTAGTAATGCAGTAAAGATGCAGCTAAAGACTACAGGCTCGAGTTTGTTTACGGCACAATTCATCAGCTGCAAACCCAAACACGCTGTGGTATGTCTATACTGGAACTGGGCGGTGTAATTTCCTGCTCGAATAGGCATACTAATACTAGCTCTGGTTGAGCTAGTGCCCTAAAAATAGAAGTGTAGTCATAGTGGCACGAGTACCAGGAAGGGCTAGTGGCCCGATTGTGTACCTAAAGTCTCAGGCAGGATCGTACTCGAGGCAGCTAGCCCCCTGCACCACCCTGGCTACAGTTCTATCTTTAGTGTGCTAGCTTGATCCGTGATAGTTTGGGTATGTTTACTCCAGCTGGAAATCACACCCTACAGCTCCAGTGTAGACATACCCTGTTTGGATCCAGTGTTGTTTGGCAATGTGGCTGCTCTAGCCTGAGTATGAGCAGCCATATTGAGAAATGGCACTTGAGCTGCACAGAGTGATTGGATTAGCTAGAGGCAAGGTGGCAACTCAAGGCAGTGTTGCACTGAAGACGAGCCCTAAGCCATTATGCTTCAAGTCATTGGCATTTTTTCTTTATTGTTGTTTCATTTACAGAGAGGCAGATTTGAGACAATTACTGCCATGCCCTAATTTTAAGGGAAACTGTTAAATTGAACTGTTCATTCCATACAAGTCCTGTAGAATACCATTAATGTAAATCAGTACTGCTGTTATTGTACTGTATTTGAGAGAGCCTGTAGCAAGTCTATAGAGAACTGTTGATGTTGACTACACAATTATAGAAGCTAGCTATGGAAAAAGTCTGTTAGGTTATTCAAGTCCATTTCCCTTGACAATGCAGGCTTGTTCCCTTTTGTACATAATCTGTTAGGTATTATATTCTCTTTAGCTTTGGATGGTGAATGAAATTCACCCCTGTGCAGAGGGGCCAGCACACGCCCTATGCACCACATAAGGTACATATGTCTTCTTTTGATAACTGAATTTCACTCTGTATGAATAAACCATCTCAACAGCCTCCCTTAACAATTATGGGAAAGTGACAGCTGTCTTAAGTCTAGCTCTCTATAGAAAAACAATAAAGAAAGTTTTGTTGCAGACCTGGAGTTGATATGTTTCTATTGATTTGAGAATCTTTTAAGTTCCAAAATTATTAGTCTAGTATTTTCCCCAGTCTGTTTTACTTGCCCCAAGCAATGAGGTTTTTACCACATCTGTTGGAGACTATTATGGTGACTAGTATATTGTAAAATATACATAGTCATTGTTACAATATTTTTCCTAATATTCAGCCTAACTTTTCCCTTTCATAATTACATTTTTACCTTGTGAAATCCTAAGTACTTTCTCTCTCACCTTGATGTTTATATCCTTCAAATATTTGAAGATTTATCATGCCACTTCATTTCCCTAAGAAATCTTTAAACCAAAGTGTGTATATATTTAGTTATTTCTAATCTCTCCTAATCAGTAATTCCTACCCGCCCCCTATTCATTTATACTTATCAGCATAGCCCCTTATCTTTGTAACCAAGACTGAGCTATAGCATAATAATTACTTACAGCATAAGGATCCTGAAAAGACGCACCTAACTTGACTCAGCTGAGTAATTCTAATTAAGTCAATGTTCACTTCAATGTCTGCCTGGAAGATCGGACCCTCATGTAGCACTTATTGAATTTTTTCATCTTCCAAACTCATTTAAAATGTAAACTATTTGGCAAGCCAACCTTGTCTGTATAGATAATTATGTAGCTCCCAGCACTGTAATGTCTGAGCTCCTCCTTGGAGAGACAGGGTGAATGAGATAATATCTTGTATTGGACCAGAGCTCTTCTTCAGGTCTGGAAAACTTACTTAGAGTTTCACAGCTAAATACAAGTCGGAACAGATTGTTTAGCATACGTAGTTAACACATATTTCAAGGGACTTGAGTAAGTTTCCCAGACCTGAAGAAGAGCTCTGTGAAATCTTGAAAGCATCCATCTCTCCACAACAGAAGTTGGTCCAATAAAAAATATTACCTCACCCACCTAGGCTCTAATATCCTCAACCGACATGGCTACAACAACTTTGTGTGAGCACCTCCTTACATTTATGTATTTGTCATCTGCACATCCACAGAACATACTGCAGGTAACATCGTGATGCTCATTTTACAGATTAGGAAATAGAGACAAAGAGTTTAAGTGATTTGCCAAAGGACACAAACGGGAATCAGTGTCACAGCAGGGATTGGAAATAGTACCCAGTCCTGTACTTAGATCCCTAGTTGGTACCATTTTCACATAAAATTCATCCCTGTGCAGTGGGCCAATGAACGCCCTTGCCACGCTTAAGACCCACTTACATTCTATACCAGCCCTCAAAATAGAACTTAAGAGGTACATAGACCTTCTGGGAATCTGCAAGGGGGGTGAATTTCACCCACAGAGAGAAACACCCGTCCACACCTGTATCTTATTTTATTTGAATTTTTTCTCCCTTCACACTCTAAATTTAGGGCTAGATTGTACTCCATGTTACTTCACTTAGAAGGAAGTCATTTGGCTGTCCTGGGATGGGTAGCACAGAGGGGAGACGTGAAATATATACGTTATACATAAATATATATATTTAAAGCTTTCACACTTCTCTTCTCCTCTGTTCTACCTACCCCAGATCAGTCAGATATCCCCCTCAACATGCAGTAGGATAGAGTACAATCTGATCCTAAATTTAGAGTGCAAAGGAAGAAAGATGTCAAATAAATTAAGAGATAGGTGTTACTGTCTACGGGTGAAGAGGAGATCTGTAACACAGATGGGGGGCTAGGGTGTTTATATATGTCAAAATCATGGACTGCATTTTGGCATTTCTGGCACCTTATTAACCCACTACAAAACCGTTGAGAGCTTCAGATGGCACTTGTGTCTTTTATTCTTCCTTTCCCCAGAAACCTGGGTAGAGGCTGCTGACAAAGACATGGTCATACATTAATGCAGCTTTTTCAGCATAGAGTTGGCACCATTAAACACTCAGCATCCACTACCCCAGGTCCTCAAGGTAGATTCCCATAGTCAGGCAATAGCAGAGCACAGGCAATATGGAGTGGCACATACTAAGTATTTAGTGGCATCCCCTATACAGTATACATATGACTAATGGGCATGCAATTTCACATTGTTTTAGACTTAGGCCACATATGTCTACAAAAGGAGTTTTATTGTGGGGAAGAGGTGATAAGAGGTCTCCTCCTTCATTATTCTTAGCTTTTCTTTTGTTCCATTGTTGAGTGTCTTGGGGAGTGGAGAGGGTTGAGATGAGCCTTCTCTCAGTGAAATCTTACAGGAACATGCAGTTTGAAAAAAAATAAAAAGGCGTTGCTTTATTAAAACAATTCTTTTAGTTGCCAAGGCAACAGTGCTTACATAAATGATGAAGAGAAAAGGAATTTATATAAAAAGATACATTAGGTTGTTATGGTAACTCTAATACTTTTGAAAATAACTAAGAAACACTTTGGGGTGGTAGTGTTGACCTTTTTATTCCAGACAATATTTACAAGTCTAGTTTCATCCCAGTTCATATATCCCAGTTCATCATTGAAATCACAGCAATTCTGTATTCCCAATAGTAGCATCTGAATTTCTGGGCGTATATGTGGCCATTGAAATCTTGCATTAGCAAATAGCATCCTGGCTCAAAGGACCTTAGTCCTGCTGAGGCTGGGTATAGAAATAAGCAGTAACAAGGCTAGCCTAAATATTTTGAGGTGGGCCTGCAAGACACTTTCCACCCCTCTTTCCCCAAGCGTAGCCAAATCCCGTATGCAATGATTGCCACATTAGGCACACATGTGGCCTCTGGATTCTGGGAAGAGCCATTGAGATGACTCCTCAGGATCTAGTACTAGACTAAAGGCTCTTGTATATTAATGGGTGATTGTTCAGGGTGTCTCCTGTGCTGCAGAAGAATTGGAAACCAGTTCTCTGTACTGGGATCTGGACATAAATGCCAACATTTAAAAATATTTAGGGACAGCTCACCAAAAAAGCAGAAGTCCGATGGCTATAAACATGGTAGCAAAATGTGGCTTATTTTATCTCTTCTTCCAGTGATTTAACAATAGAATCCAGAGTAGCTGGCAATATTAATATTCCATCCGGGCTCAAAATAGTGCTCTATCCCATTCTACCACTCTTAAAAGTACACACTGTTTGCCAGGAAAATTCAGTAAACAAAAATGAATTAACATATAATTTGTCTTTTCTTGCTTTTTGTCCCCATTTTCTGACATTCCAAGTTCGTGTTCAAACCATTTTCTCTCTTTGCTCTTTTCTGTTCTTTATTCTCTTCTTTCTCTCAACTTCTCTCCTCTCATTTTCCTTTCATATTTATATTTTCCTGTTACTAGTCCTCTCCCATATTGTTTTTGCCTCCCTTAATCCCTTTCTTCTCTTTTCTCCCTTGTACTTTTTTCGCCTCCATTCTCCCCTCTTACTTCCACCTATGTTCCATACTCATCCAAGATCCCCCACATCTCTCTAATATTAATAATACCTGTATATTCCTTTTCTCAAGTATTAAGTAATTAATGTTTCCTAACCCCCATCAGGCAGAATATTATTATCCCCATTTTAAAATGGGGGGAAACCGAAGCAGACACATTAAATAACTTGACCAAACTACAGAAGAAGTCATTGTCAGACCATTGATTACCATGAAAGTATAACAATGTATAGATCCTTTACATTCAAGACCACTCTCCTCTCATGCTTATAAACTGCCCCTTCTTACAACCAGAAGACTTCAGCTAGTCAGCAAATTAGGTGAATCAGCTTGCTGGCAGTGATGAGAAGGAAACTGTTCAGGTAGTCCCCTCAAAACTCCCTCACACACACAGTTGTGAACTGATGTAGTGTCACCCTCACAAAAACTCTGAAGAACCCCTGGCCTTTAGTGTCATGGGCCTTGAAAGCCAGCCCTGGGCAGCTGCAATAGAGTCTGAATAACATGAAGTTTTAAGGAACACAGTAACAAGCTTTAAAGCCTTGCAACTGGTTTTATTTCTAATGCTAACTCCACATTTTAAAGGGCTAGAGACTGACTTTAAAAAAAATAAAGGCTGAGATTGCCTGTGACAGTCCCGGAGTGCGAAAAATTGGGAAGAGTGGGGCCTATGAGCCCCTTGAGCCAGCTTTGCCTCTGTGGGAAACATTCAGGGCCAACTCCAGGCACCAGCGCAGGAAGCAGGTGCTTGGGGCGGCCAATGGAAAGGGGCGGCACACGTCCGGGTCTTCGGTGGCAATTCGGTGGCCGGTCCTTCCCTCCGAGAAGGACTGAGGGACCCGCTCCCGAATTGCCGCCGAAGAATGAAGCGGCCCGGTAGAGCTGTCGCCGAAGAGCCGCCGATTGCGGGGTTTTTTTTTTTTTCTCTCTTCGCCACTTAGGGCGGCCCTGGAATCATTATGCAACTCTTACTAATATAGACACGCACTTACACAAGATGTGAGGAAATATGAGCATGAGCGACACAATCTAGCTCTGATTAGCTAACACAGATAAGTCAAAAGGGTAAATAAACTGTGCCACCTACATATCTCCTTAATGTCTTAGATTTAAAACAAAATTGAGCAGTAAGGTACCCTGTTTCCCCGAAAATAAGACAGTGTCTTATATTAATTTTTGCTCCCAAAGATGCGCTAGGTCTTATTTTCAGGGGATGTCTTATTTTTCAGAAATGAAAAATGCCTTATTATCGGTGGATGCCTTATTATCGGGGAGGTCTTATTATCGGGGGGATGCCTTATATTACAACGAGAGGCAAAACTGTAAGTAGGCCTTATTTTCGGAGGATGTCTTATTTTCGGGGAAACAGGGTATTTAGATTTATGTCTTTTAAAAGGTCAACAGGTGAAACTCAATGGATTCCATTCTCAGGAGCTTGTACAAACTTTTTTCCCCCTCTGTTTTGTTCTATATGAGTTGGCAGCTGCTGAATTTTGCTTGAGTTTCAAGTTCAAAGAACCTAACAATTCTTTGTGAAAAACCATTCAAACCACTGAACTTCATTGGGCTTTGCTATGAAATCATGTGAAATCATGAGTTTCCCACACTTTCAGTGTGAAACCTTAAGTATTCTCAAAGTCCATCCCCTCCCCCCATCACCACCCTCCCAAAACTTAAATTAGGGCTAGCTTTGCTCAAAAGGTCATGGTCCTTACATAGGCGGCGAATTATATGGGCCCGTGGTGCCCATGCTCCTTTAATATTCAGGAATATGGGCCCGGCTCCACCAATGTTTGGGCTTATATTTAATCAAAGCTGTCCCGTCCATAGGACAGACTGGGGCAGCTGCTTTGTGGGGCCCCACACTTCAGGGGGATGCGGGGTCCAGGGCAGCTTGGAGGGGGCCTGGCGCCTGCAGCAGCGAGCGACCCGGCCACAGCCCACCCCGCTCTGCCCCGTCCCCACTCCACCCTTTCCCCCAAGCCCCTGCCCTGCCTATTCCCACCCCTGCTCTGCCCCCATTCCATCCCTTACCCTAAGCCCCCACCCTGCCTCTTTCCGGTTTCCGCCCCCTCCCCCAAGCAACTCCAGGAGCCAGCGGGGCAGAGCGAGGCAGGCTGCGGCCTGGTCGCTTGCTGCTGCTGGCACCAGGCCCCCCGCTAGACCCACAGGCCACCCTGGACCCCACATCCCCCTGAAGCACAGAGCCCCCAAAATGCGGGGCCTGAGGCGGTTACCCCGGTCAATCCTATGGATGGGACAGCTCTGCTTGGAACCATTCTGGGCACCACCAAAAATTATACAAATCTGATGCCAGTGGGTTCTTAGTGAACTTGTTCATGAACCTTGGCCCCGTTTCAAGGTTTTAACAAAACTTGGAACCAACCAGCTTTTCAGAATTAGCGATTTTGGTAGCAAAAGCAAAGTGGAGCTGATATTAACATAGTTTTTAAATCAGTGGTTTTAGAGATGGTTCATAACCTTTGCATGTACAGTATGTGTATTGAGCTTGGCAGGCATCCTGATCTTGGCAGCACTGCTCAAGTTCTGAAAGAGTTGTCCCACCTGTTGTCATAGCATTCCTGTGGACTGCTAGCACCACTGGAGAGATAAACGGAACATTGAAAACAAATGTCATAGGGAAGAACATCTCTTCATAAACACAGAGGGCTCTGTTGTGTTTTAAGCTACAGCCCGTGCTGGAGTGATCAGGGGTTTCACAGCAGCTGGACTCTTCAGAAGCATTCCTCCAGGGGTTCTAGTGAAGCACAGTCTGGAGTGGGAGCTCTTCCACACATTAACAAGGTGCACCATATGCTCATGCTTGATAGGCCTGTCTCCACTGGCACTGTGGACTGTGATAGCACTTCACCTCTTCTCCCTTTGCGCACCAGCTGCAGTCTGGCCCGTTAAAATCTCTTCTACCTCCTATACCTCCTGAACCTAGTAGGAAAGTTTCAATATGCAACCTGGAAATTTTTCACATGTAAATGTACAGGAGCATGCCATGTTATTGGTAGGTGTGTCCTTGCTGTACGCGAACAAAGCTAACTGCTCAGAATCCAAATGTCTTCTCCTTCCCTCCTTCTGGGGTTGTGGTCCCAGAGTTGGGTTCTTCCTGCTCGGCCAGTCACAGTAATTGATTAGACGTCTCCTTCCACTTACCATCTGGGGACATGGTCTCAAGACTCGCTTTGCTGGCCACTCTTTTTAAATAGCTGACCCTTTCCCTGCTACCTGTGTTCCAGGAACTGGTATCCAATTTTGGTTCTTTTGGACCAGCCACTTCCCCACGTAGCTAGGTCTCGCTGCCTGTCCATGTTTCGGGCACAGGCTCCTGGAGTTCAGTCTCACATCTGCTGAACCCCAACTCACATCACCACATTTTAGTGTGACTGGTTCAAGTTTGCAGGAGAGGGGAGTGAGAGCAAAACTCTTGCTTTGGCCCAGTCACCTCTGACATCAAGACCTCTCCACTCAACATGAATCACTCCTTAACTGTTCAGTCAGTATAAAAATAAACTTTAAAATATTATTTATTAAATTGTAAATCACTAGCAAATAGAAGCTTTTGAAAAATAATTATCCAAAAGGTCTTTTCCACACAACGTATGGTGTTACTGTTTTTTTAAATGTTAAGGTACACTTATCTAAGTAACATTAACCCAGTCATGTTGTTCATCTGGTATGGTTAAGTGGGTCTGAGTAAAATCCCTTTAGCCTTTTGTGATTTATAGGAGAGTGACAAAAACACAGTTTTCTCAGTTAAAAAAAATTTGCACCTTTTTTCCTGAGGGAATAATGCAAAAACGACTGAACCTTTAAACCTGAAATTTGGCCGGTACATAAATCCTTAATAAGTAGCATGTGCTTTGCTAGGTTTCCTAAAGATTAGCATATTTGCTCTTTTGGATTCATCAATTGCTGTACATATTAACTCTAGTCAAAGTCTGGTAGTTACATAGTTCCAGACAATGAAAGTGTTTCCTGGCTTGTAGATTTTATGCTTTTAAGAGCTATGATATTGGCTTGGTCAGTGTTTTTGTTGTGCAGGCTCATTACCCATTAGATAGTTTAGCTCAGATTAAAAACTATCGGCATGCATTGAGAGGGGTTCCATTGTTTAAAAATGCATTTGCTGGTTTTGGTGAAAGTGTTTTAAAAGCTGTGCTGAAAAATGTAAAGTTCCTTGAGGTGTAATAGAAAACATTAGCCTGGACTTGCAAAGGAAGAATGTGGTTAAGATTATAGTGACTGAGTCACTGTCACTGGGTGGTCCAGAACCCATATGCCATACACTAAATTTGGAGCTGGGCATGGCTAAAATAGGTAGAGAACCGAACTCATGTAACAAAAATATCCAAGAAGGGGAACCCAGACTGTACTGTACCTGGGCTGTGGGAGGGTGTTTTGGTGGAGATAGGAAGGGCATAGTTGTTTTGGGTCTTTACTTAAGTTTTGTTTTAAATTTACCTCAAATCAATATAAAGAACTTTTTTCGAAGTCTTAATATTTCCTGTCACAATCTCGTTTTGGCTCCTCAGATTGGTTGTTTTCTTTCAGTGCATTTTGGTTGTTCTGTTTAGCTTTTAATGAGACAAAATGTCTGCCTTGCTCTCACCGCCATTTTGTAGCTGATTGGTGGATAAAGAAGACTGTGAGAAATAGAAAATAAACAGCATGGCATGGAGGAGATTTCAATAGGAATACAAAATCTGCATGTTTTATTTAGATGCTTAATTGTTGCCGACTGGCTGCATTTAAACAAGCGACTTTACAGTATCTGGAAGAAGACCAGCTCCCGAACTCGAGGAGCTGACCTTGGGTAGATGCCATCAACTGTTCTTTTCTGTTGGCACAAATGTGCTGCTGGCAGAATCTCCCTGTAGCTGTAGCCTCTAACCCAGCTCTGAATCAGAACCTGCTTACATCGCACAAGGCCACCAAACTATGTCATTCATTCTGAATATTATTTGCAGCTTCTTTAATATCCAGGATTTCATCTACAGAATGTAAGATTTTTAAAAATCAAAATCCCCAAAATAGCTGTAATTAAGTTTCTTTCATAGAGCAACATCCGGGAGTGTATGTGTAATATTTATGGAATTCTATATATATTGTTTAAAAAAATAGTGCAGTTTGAGTTTGCTGCAAGCGTTTGTCTTTTTCAGTCTCACTCTAAAAACGCACAACAGAAATTAAAAGGGCTTGTAAGAAATCGTTACAGTTATCTTACGGACATGGCATTTAGTGTGTTGGGAGACCAGTGAGGAATCAATTTAATGGCATTTATTTGCTTCCTTTATAAACCATTAAAAAGCACCTTTTGCATGTACGTGGATAAGTGGGAGGATGGTGAGGGATGCTTTACATGCACAGTAGATGCAGATACAAAGCTTTTTAAAATTCTGCCATATCTTAATAATAGTAGCTAGTTACTCCCAGTATCAGTACAGTACTTCTGTTTTTAAAGTGGAATCAGTCAATGAATCATTTTTATGTAGTGGCCCTGAGTGCCAAACACCTCAGAACATTGTGTGTACAGTAATAAAATAAAGCACGTTAAACTAGTTCTTCGGGGATCACTCTTTTCCTTTCTCTTTCTCTCTCTCTCTCACATACACACAATAAAGACTCAGAGCTGCAAGCAAGATTTGGAATTATGTAACAGGGAGTAAATTCACCAAATGAGGCAGATTGCCCTGTGAAGAGAGCCAGTAGTTTCCTGAGAGGAGGGGCACAAAAATTGCAACTTTGTGTTTTGAAGGTTTCCCCGGAAATACAGTATGTGCAGGTTTTTTCCATTCAGATACCAAGCTTTCATTTAAGAAAAGAATTAATTAAATGGAATATTATTTATAGCCATCTCCATTGAAAAGATGACTTGCCATGGCTACCGTAGCTGCCATGTAAGCTGCAAAAAAAATTTCAGAAAATTGTTTATATTGTTCAAGAACCAGGGAGTTAGGGGATTCAGATTCAGTTCCTGACTCTCCCCCAAACTTTACGTGATTTGCCCAAGGTCACATGGAATCACAGAATGCCTCAATTCCCCATCTGTATAATGAGGAATACTACTTGCCTAGCAGAGTTTATAAATTACTTTGAGATCCTCAACAGAAGATGCTACAACAGTGCAAATTATTTTTATTAAAGTTGTGAACTACATCTCCCATTTGTTTTAATTAGATGTTGACTTCAAAGGCTGGTTAGGATCACATTTAAATGCCAAGCATATCAAGTAGCACCATACTCCAAAGAACAACCAACGACAATGAAATGGCATTTCTTTAAATATTGTCTTTATTGTCACTTCCACACTCGTTTTATCAAAGATGAGCTTTCACTTTGGCAGCCTTCTTCACAAATTTACCCTTCCATACTAGGTAAATCAAAAAGAGATGTGGATTTTGACACAAGCAAGGAGCAATACGAGACAGTGACATGTTGCCACTAGCCAACCTATTTAGGCACTGATCATCCAAAGAGCTCCACATGGGCAGACTTCTGCATCTGCCCAGAGCTCTGGTGAAGAGATCCACCTGCACAGAGTGCTTTGCAGACATGAAGCCTTAGACTGTAAACTCTTCTGGACAAATACCATACTCCCCTTTGTATTACTTCTCTCTTAAATGTCTAGCATGCTGTTCATGCTATACAAAAAAGTTATATCCTGTAACTTTAAAAACATTTTTCCCCCTAAGGAAGATTCCTTTTTTTTTTTTAAGAAAAGTTTTTGTAGTAAAAGGGGGAAATGGTTAATGTGTTATGAATAGACGTTCCTCAAAAAGCTAGGTTGGTACAAGGAGATACCAAATGTAAACTGTACACACCCCCAAACTAATCTGTAAATCCAGTACTTTCTTCTTCTTCAAATCCCTCCTCAAGAACCACTTTTTCTGTAATGTCTACAAGAAATCAGCCTGCCAGTGATGCCTGTGTTGAACAACAGTCAGTCATGACTGATTTTAATTGTTTATAAAAGGGAAAAAAAGAACTTTCCAATTATTTAGAACCCACAAGTTATGCAATAATGTATCTTTGTATCTGTGAGATCTCCTTATCAGTACCCTCATCCTCCCTTCCCCATTCCTCTGCATTGTTTGTTATTCTCGCTTGTCACTTACGCCCCTGCTTAACTTTACTCACACAAGACGTCATGTCGAGGACAGTGTAATACTCACATAAGTAAAATACATTGTCATTTGCAGGATTGGGGCTTTGGTTCATCTTATTTCAAATTAGATTGAAAAATCTCACATCATGGACCCATGTCTTTCTGTGCTTGTCCAGTGCGTACCACAAAGGGGCCCGATCCTGATAGGGGCTATACAAATAAATAACAACTTAGACATGGTCAGCTTTAAAATCTTTATACATCTCTCATTTGCCTACTTAACATTACCACTGTACTATTTCTCTACGCTCAGCATAGGGATTATTGTCTATTCCCTATACCAGTCATGGGGATTTTCCTGAATACTATGGTAAGGTAATTACATGCAAAGAGAACTGTAAAGATTTTTATAGTAACAACTGTATTTTTTTCATTCAGATTTTTCTCACTCACTTCACCCAGAACCTGTTTCACAGTATCTGTACATTTGTTTTTCAGCTACATCTTCCATAGTTGTCTCCTGCGCAGAACATCAACCCAGTAGTACTTGAGTCGAATTTACAAAACCAATCATATCTGAATGCTTTCAAAATCAGACGAGCTAGTTCTTCCACCTCTAGATCTAAGAAGTCTCTCCATTTACTATCCTATCTTCCCAGTAATTCTAACACGAGAATCTGGATCAATGTTCTGCCCAAAGTGAGGGAAAGACTGTAATTTTCCATACTGGGAGAAATCTGTAAAACTGTCATCTAGTTTCCTGACAAGTTTTTTCTGACACCATCTCTGAAAGAATGTTTCATTCTCGAATATATATGTGAGCAGGTTTGCAGAAACTTTTCAGAGATTTTGATGCTTATAATTCATTTGTATTTCACTCCAGAGTCATTGCTGCCAGTGGATCTTTATAGTTCATAAAACCTACATGCTTGTGTTATAATAGAAAGTGCCAAGCTCTTAATGAGGTATGTTTTAGTATGTGTTTTGGAATTAGTCATACAAGTTCCATGAGTTGCATGCATCAGTGGCAGTGGACAGTCAATTACTGTGCAGGACTCCAAATGTTCATTCTGAGCCTTCTCTGAAAGGATGGTGTTGTGGGGGTAACAGGGCTATGGCACTCAGTAGGTTAAATTACCTTTGAAATGTTCAGAGGTGCTATTTTTACAATGTTGGTCTTTTTAAAGTATGGTATATTTCTAAAGCTACATTGCAACCCCAATTATTCAAAGGTCTCAGGGCACATGCAAAACCTTTTAGATAATCCGTACAGAGAAAAAATGTAAGTGTGTTTATTTACTTATTTTCTTTATTGAAAAATGCTCAATTTTATTTTATCCTGGCTTTTTAGGATTTTTCAGTAAGAATGTTTTATTCTGGATGAAGATGCAAGCAGTTTGGCTTACAGCACCCTTTTTTGCTGTTACTTGTACAGTATTTAGAAACTCAACAGGCTTCTGTTGATCAGTAATGGGCAGGAATGTAAGCTTATGCCAAGTGAATAGCTGTCTTTCATTCCTTTCTCATACTTAACGGCAAAGTGTCAGAAATAATCATCTCAGTTGTTGAAACAAAAGAATACAATACCCGAAGTAAGGCTTGGTAACATTTAGCAGCAGCATCTGTGTTAGATTTTGTGTGTCGATAACCTTTTTTTATTGGAGGGTGGCGGATTGTTTCTGATTATTCCCTTCTTGGCATGCATGTGACCCAAGACATGAATTTAAAATATTTTGAATGATGTGAAACCCAAGATAAACATCAACTTTAGAGGTCATTGCCACTGTCTCATAGATGTTAAATGTATGTAAACCATTTAACAAAGAGTATTTGATATTTTTGGTGCTAGTTCCCTTCCCTACTTCCATTGGTCCCAAATATGCAAACATGTTTAACACTTGAATAGATTATTTAAATGTTGTGTCTTAGTATCCAAATGCAGTTATGAGGCTGATGAATTTTCAGCAATCTACATAGTATATTGATACATATCGAGATGCATTACATAATAAAAAGATGTTGTACTGTAGGTCTGTATTTTATTGGAAAAGAAAATACAAACCCACTACTTGTACTTTCTTTAGTACAATATTCCCCTTGTTTATTTGGTGCCATCTCACTGTAAGTAATATGTAATTTATAATTTACTTACTGCATCATTCATCTCCAGTGCAACTAGTTATAATCATGACAGTCTATTAGTTCTCTTTCCTTTAACTCTGCCTAGCAGGTTAATTTCCATTAGTAAGATCCTGCTTTTTCTTCTAGGAATTAACAGCCAGGTGAGTTTTGTAACAAAGAGTAGTTATGTGTTACTTAAAATTTTGATTAATAGCTAGACAATAATTTAACTCAAGCTATGGTGTTCCCCTCTTATCATTTATTAGTTTGAGAACTCTCAACTTTTCACTTGTTTTGCCAGCTATTTTTTTTAAAAACAAATAAGGGGCTCTGTCCAGCAAAAATTGTCCAGGGCCACAGCAGAGCCATGCAAGTCCCAGGTTTTGCATTAGACCAACCTACTGCATATAGAAGAAAATGTCAGCCATCTATGGAAGACCCATATTGGCCTGCTGTAAAAAACCCAAAATAGAAAGGTGGCATTAGAAGGGACCCAGGGGGTCTGATGGACCTTTCTGCTGAATTCTGGTGCCTGCAAATTCAATTGATTTTTTTTTTTAAAGAAGAGTGTTTTATGAAGTGCCAGACTCTGGTTTATATGAAAATTAATTTGGAAATGTAACTAATTGTACATTCACATGTCTCCTCCTCTAGACAAGTTAACTATACTTTAACATTAACAAGTTGACTGACTCTTCCATCTGGCATATGTGCACTTAAGGCTTTCAAAACAATTTATAGAAACTGCATTTGTGATTTTTGTAAGCACCCCAAATGCATTGGGATTAATATCCTCAGCAAAACAAGCACTACCAGAACCCCTCTAGCTACATCGTGGATTCCAAGCCCCACTTTTCTTGAGTGGACATAGATTTTTAAAAAAATATTATTTGTTTGTTTTATAACACCCTCCCTCCCAATGAAATCCTATGTTGGCGCAATGTTGAGGTTGGATGCTACAACACATAAAAGTCAGGAAATGCACCATAAAGTCAGAGTATGGTATTAAAAGTATTAAATATATTTTCATGAACACAAATAGCATGTGAAAATAAGTATTAAAATATACATCTATCAACAAAAACAGAATATGAAAATGTTTCTTATGTAGCGTATGGCCGAGTTAATATTGCTCAAGGGGATTTTGACTTCCATATTTCCTGGGTTTTGTGTGTTTAAATGTTCAATTTGAACATTGTATTGATTCTGGAGATATTGTTGGCTGTTTTTTCTTTGGTTTAGGACTGTGTCTTTTCAGCATTTCCCCATCCCCACCCCCACTTCTCCACCCCCCATGTATTTCACAGGCTCTCGTTTCTGGCTGTAGTAGAGCAAAAAGAATTGTTTGATGTTTGGAACCTAGTTAATTTTATGGCCCATTTTCACAAGAAGATCAGCTTTTATTCCCCCCACCACCCTTTATTCTAGACTCAATTGTCAGTAAGGTTTACTGAGCAAAAACACTGGAAGTATTATGGGAAGAAATCTAATCAATGCAGCACTAAGGGACAGTCCTTCAGAATCCTCCCTAGTGGCTGTGAGCCAGACTAGAGGTTACTATGAGGTTACTCTGTCTGACTTTAACCAAAATACCCATCTACTTCTGAAAAGACTGACGGCAGTCTAGTACATGTGTAACAGAAGCCTCATTAATATAAGCTCCCAGTATATAGACACCTGTTATGTTAGCCCCCAGCACAGAGCCTGTGCTTCCTATTTTAAACACTTTGCATGTCCGTCTACATTCCCTTCTGTCTGCAGTTGCTCTAGTGTGGTACTGCAGAGCAGCTTGTATGTGATACCTCCAGGGAATGTAGAAGGAGGCTAAATAAAGTGGCAGCAAACAGATGTCAGTGGACCTTGCCAAACCCTAATTTTCAAGTCAGATAGTTTGAAAGCTTCATTGACTAACCCAGACTTTGTGATTCAAAAGAAACCTCATAAATGCATAGCCTTATTAAGTATGGATTTCTCTGACATGCCTGCTCCTTTATCAGGTGTCCATGCAGGAAATGCCGTTGACATAAACTTGCATGGCAGATTTATCCTATTAACTATTTATTCATCTAATTGGCAAAATAATCATTATTATTATTTTCCTGTTTCTGCATATGATAAATTTAATTCCTCCAACAGTGAGACTCCTTTGTAAAATATAGCCCTTAAGGCTGTTCTATGATTCAGTGATGAGCACTACAAATCATTCAACAGTAACATTACTCCAAAGTAAACTGTTTTCCCTTTTGTAAAATATTTGTTCAGTACATTCCAGAAAATGGGTTTAACTCAAAAAGAACCATATATCTCCCCCTTTAAAAAAAAAAAAAAAAAGAGGTTCTAGAATAATATTTGGTTACAGTATTGTGGAGTACAACTGCTGACTCAAAACAATGGGAGCAAAATCCTAGATGAACCCACTGACTCATATTTCTTTCTTTCTTTCTTTCTTTCTTTCTTTCTAGTATCTAGCTCACTTTCCCTGACTAGCATGGCGGGGATACTTTGTGTAAGTACTGTTAGCACCATGAATATAGTACCATGCTGTGGATTGCATGCAGGAGTAACGGCAGGAGTTAGCACAGGTCTCAGGAAAAACCAATTGTTCCCACTGGTCACAGAAACAGTGTTCATTCACTGTTAACAACCAGGCCCAAACATACTTGGTAATTAGCCTGGTTTTGATCCCAGTCTGGAGAGAGCCTTCCAGTATGCTCCCGTTGCAAATAGTAATCAGCAGGTATTGCTTGCTGTGTGATTGTGCAGGTACTGTTACAGCTGCATAGAATTAAAATTCTAAAAGGAGACATGTCTGCAATTATATTAGCAGTTTTTAAAATTAGTCTCACAACTCACACTAAATACTGTTATGTTCTATTTTTGTTTCCAAAGCCTTTTTCATGGAAATGTATAATGCAGTGGGTATCCTAGTACTAGATATGGATGAGTAACAATAGCCCGCATTTGTAAAGATTGTAAATCACAAAGAGAGAGAATGAAAATACCTTGTTAGCTGCACTATCGTCATTGGTGCTACATTATTTATAGTAGCTGTGTTTTGTGTGCACTTGTACTGCTGCAGCATGCCATAGTGATTTGTGACATGTACAGGGTTTGGGATTTTTTATTTTTTCAATTAAGAGATTATTATATTGGTTCAATTTCCCACTGACCTGCTGGGTGACCTTGGGAAAGTCTCTTCCCTCCAAGAGTCTCAGTTTCCCCATCTGTAGAAATAGGTATAGTGACCTCCATTGTAAAAGCACTTTTGAGATCTAAAGATGAAAAGCACTGTGTAAGAGTAAGGTGGTGGTATTTTACTTGTTATACAAAACACTTAGGGCCAGATTCTCAGTTGGTTTCAATCGATGTAGCTCTGTTGTTGTCAATGGGCCTATGCTGATTTACATCAGCTAAGGATCTGGCCCATAGAGGATGGCTACAACTTGCTAATTTACTACATGACACTAACTATATAGCTACAAAAAGCCATGCAGCTTTGGAGGTACAATTACTTGCTCAAGAAGTCGTGTCTGAAATTGGTACAATTATGACTGTGCAACTTTTCAAAGCATTATGCAAGGATCTTATCCAAGTTACTCCTTAATGTCATGGGAAGTCATGTAGTTAAATCCACACACTCTACTTTGAAAGTTTACCTCCACCAGATCCCTCTTTTATATCTATAGAGAACAACTGTACCATTCTGAGTATATTTGAAAGCGATTCTGTCTGAGATGGGAGGTGTTCCCTCCTTTGTGACATGGTCTGTGTGGAATGATTTGGGGACATCCACAGTAGGCTATGACCATCGCTCAGAGGCCAAATGCCTCCACAGTTGCTCTAGCCCTCATCCCCCCAACCCTGGCAGTGTGGCTCCAGCTTCCTCTGGGGACGGGTGGGCAGGGAGAAATGAATTCACGGAAAAAAAATAATTCAGCTCCAGGTTGTATAATCAATTTCTCAGAATCTCTGTGGGTCCAGGGGAAGGGGACAGGAGAAACAATGTACAGCCTTCCAACCCCCCTTGGACCACACAGTTTCTGCCATCTTCCCCAGCATGCTCTGTGGGGTCTGCAATAGAAGAGGATGGTGCTGCTCCCTGCCATTCCCCTATCCATCTAGGATGAAGAAGATTTGTATGTGAAGCGACCCTCTGCATGCAGATCTGAGGGATAATCCTACCCAATAGATTTACCATTGTTTTCATGGAGTTGCCTGTAGTTATAGTACTGTTACAGAGAAATAATTCATGTTGGGCATTTTTTTAGTAGCTGTGGCCATATGCTGGTCTTTATAGTGAAAATTTGCTGAAAGTGTTAACATCATCCACAAAGTATTATAAAACTGAGCTGTGAAAGTTCAGGCTTACCTGAAAAAATGTCTGTAGTAACCAGCCACGGGCTGGCTAACTGAAAAGATAAAACCAATTCAGAATACAAAAGTCCTGCCGATACCATGGTGCAGGGGAGATATGGAGCCCTGCAGCACAATTCATCGAGTAGAATTTATAATAAGGTACTTTAGAAGACAGAAATGTACAGCACATTTTGCCAAGTACCTTGCAGCCTGAGATTAAGCCCACACATCTCAGCCATTTGCAAATGATCCCTTTATGCTTATACATTTATAGTTTGCCACCCCAGGGAGTGGATTTTTGCTTATAGCAAGTTTAATATTGCTTAAAGCTGTATTAATTTATCTCGGTTTTCTGTAGTAATTTACTGCATTTTCCCATGGTGGCATGCATATGACTTTGCTTCAACGTCTCCCATGTTACATCAGACCAAACCCCACTTTTTCAGAGTTTGCATTTATTTTGAGGATCTTTTGTGTGGAACCATTGTGTTGTAAATTGAGATGACGACATACCAGAGAGGAAATTTAAGTTTTTGTACTGAATTTCAAGGAATGGTTTTTGATAAGTTTTTACACTTTTCAGCATGAATATCTTTGGAACATATGGGCCTGTATTATTATCCTTTGTCACCATTCTGCAGGAAATACCACAGATCAGGCCCATTTCTAATTTGTATTCAAGCAAATTCTGGAAGAGAAGGGATGCCTCTTTGTTTAAACTCTAGGAGTAAAAATTTCAAAGGCATTTAAGTAAGTTAAGAGCTTAAGTCTCATTTTCAAAATGACTTTAACCTAAGTCCTATTAACTTTCAATAAGATTTAGTCTCATAAGTGCCTCATTCAATTTTGAAAATGGGACATAACATCCTAAGTCGTGTAAGTGCTTTTGCAAATTTTATGCTAGAACTGGACGTCATAATATATGCATTCTCTTCCCATTTCTTTCATAGACTTAATGTCTGGGCTTCAGCAAGTCATTCTTAACTTCTCCATGCCTCAGTTCCTCACTGAAAAATATGGAAAATAATACCTAACTAAGACTGCAATCCTGCAAAGACTTATACATGTGCTTAACTTTACCCACTGTGAGTAGTGCTATTCTAGTCAGTTGGGCGGCTTATTATGCATATAGGGAAGCACATGTGTAAGCCTTTGCAGACTCGAAGCCACAGGTGGTGGTCATTAAAAAGTGAGGGTTTCTAGTAGTTACCATACGTAGTATCTGTGATTCCACAGTTATACTTAGAATAGGTCATATTTATGGTAACTTGACAAATGTTGATTTTAATAGCTCTTATTGTATCTCCGAGAGACGTTTTGATGGCTATTTGCAAAGTGCTTGAGATCCTCAGATAGTAAATGCTATAAAATCACAAAGTAGTATTATTTATTATTATTTTGGTTTTATAAAATCTTTTTTGCACCACTAATTTTGGGCCACTAATCCTTGAATCCTTTTAGACAGAATGTTGCATATCATTATGGTAATAGGCTGGTCTTTATATTGAAAATTTGCAGAAAGTGTTAACATCATCCATAAAGTATTATAAAACTGACCTGTGAAAGTTCAGGCTTACCTGAAAAAATGTCTGTAGTAACCAGCCATGGGCTGGCTGACTGAAAAGATAAAACCAATTCAGAACAAAAAAGTACTGCCAATACCGTGATTCAGGGGAGATAGGGAGCCCTGCAGCACAATTCATCGAGCAGAATTTGTAATAAGGTACTTTAGAAGACAGAAATGTCTTTGCTTCAACGTCTCCCATGTTGCATCAGACCAAAACCCACTTTTTCAGAGTTTGCATTTATTTTGAGGATCTTTTGTGTGGAACCATTTTTGTGTTGTAAATGAGATGTGCGCATACCAGAGAGGAAATCGAAGAGTATAGATACTGGATGGGATTTTCAAAAGCACCTGGTCTGAGCACCAGGCTCACACTGCTGTGGTTGAAGTCAGTGGGGTGAATTTCCATTGGCTTCAATAGGAGCAGAGTTAAAACTTTTGAAAATCCCACCCAGTATAATTAACTTTAAATAGAAAAAGTGATAAATGTTCGTTTGGTATCAGAAGTGCCTTTCCTTTTGCTTTGTTTTCATGGAATTAATAGGCCTTTATAAAAATGTGCATGAATTATGTCATTTCCTTTTTTTCTTGTTGTTGTTATATAGATGAAACCTAGCATGTAGTTAGTGTGTTACTTATTAGTCAGTTGGAAGACATGCATTGAGTCACCTTTTTGGTAGTCATTTTTTCCTTTGTTATTAAGCCATCATCTAGCAATATGACAAACCATAAATTAGCAGAGTATTAACTCTTAACCACATTCCCAATGAGTAAAAGTTACTGTTTCATGATTGTTCCAGGAACTATTCATCACATTTTGCTCATAGTCATGACAGAGCAAAAAGACCCAGCAAGCATGATATAGCAAATGGTATCTAGTGCAGGAATGATCATTATCCCATGGCAATGAGATTCTCTGTCCTAAATATAAGGCCCAGTTCTGTGAGCCCCATCTCTTTCAAAAAGTACCCATGGGATCTTTAATTCCCATAGTGTTTAGGACTTTGTCTAAATGTCTCATCCAACAAATGTTTATATGCCATATGCAAATGAGAGAATAAGTGTTGTGCTCGTTTCATGTGGATGCTATTACGGCTTACAGATAGCTTTGTAAATGGGGGAAATTATTTTTAAAATATCTAATTACAATAGCTATACGGAACTAGTCGTTTTCTGTGATTCTGTGACTGTCTACAAGAATCCGATTACATTTGAAATATCCTGTGACACATTGGACTTTAAAGCAGGTCAGCATAAGCCAGGTTATCATTCTGAATAAACTTCCAGAGGGAAACATTTCATGGCAATGAAACACCAACACCAACTACTTTTAATTCTTTATAAGTATTTGCTGGTGGTTATAGATCTCAAGATTTTCCAATGAAGGAGATGGCTAAGAAGATATTCTTTGGACTATCATCACAAAGTTTAAACCAGCACATGAGGTGGCATGGATAGGATACTTGGAATGTATGAGTGAGAACAAAAATATCAAAAATCGACAAGAAAAAAAATCCCACCAACCTAGTAGATGGGGGGAGGGAGAATGTGTTAAGGCTGTGAAAATTAGCACTGTGGTGCGTTTATGGTTCACTTTAAACATCAACATTCTGCATGGGAAAGGAAAAATAACGAATGTAAAAGTGGGACAGAAGGGTTCCGCCTTTTAAGGGTCAGTTGAGGAATACTGTATAAGTTGAAAAATACTGGTGTTGGTGGGAAGCCCTTATAAAACAGTTACATGCTGCTTTTCAAGGAGTCAAATGGAAACAGTAGTGGGGGGTTGTTGTTTTTGCATCAATTAGAAAATCATAGTTTCTCTTTTCAGACTCTTTTCTCTCCACACAGTGAATGTTCTGTGGTCACAAAACAATGAAGCATTGGTACACTGCCTCATTGCGCGTTGTGGGATAGACATACAATCTAACTGGCATTCTGCATTATGCTGCTGTCACAAAGTGTAAAACTGACTTATATGTGCTGAGCTATCATGGAAGAGCTGGTTCTGATCCAGTTAGAACATGCTTTTTCACTTGAAGCAGATTTCCTTATCCGAGCATGGCGTTGGCCCTAGAAACACATAACTGTTTTGTTTTGTTTTTGTTTTTTATGAAACGCTATGCTTCTCAAATAGACTTAAAAAACAAACAAAAAAAACCCCCCAAAAAACCAAGAATTTGTTTCAGGTCCAAAGAAAGCAACAGACTTTTCTTTTAAGTCATCATACACTACAGAGAGCACAACTGTCCTCTGACACTGTACACTTGAGCTAGACTTTAGCACATTCCCGTTCTAGGAATGGGCATTCCATTCCAGTTTGCTTTGTAAAAGCTAGTCATTTTTTATTTTTATAACAATCTTTACCATGCTGGCTATCCAAGTGAAAAATGGCTACCATCAGGGCTGCAATGTGCAATGCAAGGTGATACCTATTTAGCATATATTATACTTTCCCTCTTCCCTTCTCCATATGTTCCAGCCACAGGGAGGCCATTTCAAATCTTTGCCCATTACAAAAGGTAAATGCATCGTCATTTAGGTTGTGTTTTTAAGGCTTGGGAGAGAGAGGGGTTGCTGCAAAAATTGAGATAATCCTGTAAACAACCTGTAAAGAACAGTAAAGAAATATTTATGCACTACATTGTTTGAATGAGTTTATTTTAAAGTCAAAAGTAGATTCCCTAACTAAATCTTCTGAGCAAAAGCCTGTATCTGATGTACACAATTCCCACGGGGGAGGGAATTGTGAGCACCGATAGGAGAGCAAATTTTGTCTCTATTTGATTTGGATGCTAAGTCTACTTAGTGTTAGTAGTGGCATAATTCTCCTCTGATTAATTATGCTGTCACTTTTCTTGGTCCCTTTGCTTGACTTTCTTGCCCTGCTTAGTGTAGGAGCTGATGTAAGAGGCTAAGAAATTAAACATTCCCCATCCTATCTTTGGCCTGCCTCAGGAAAGAGGTAGGTGGATATTTCTTGGTGCCCTTACCTTTCTTATTTTCTTCTTACAAATCAAAGGGAGCTTCCTGTTTTATTTTCTTTCCTGGTTCATTCCTTGATAAAACAAAAATAAACCTCCTCCTCCTCTCATTTCCCTCCCATGGTCCCCAGCACATTCCCTCTTTCTCTTGGTAAAACTATAAAGACAAATGGGTGCAAACACAGCTCTTTTGCACATGCCCTTAATACATGGAACATAATCAAGAAATAGCTCTGGCCTGAATGGTGATCTGTAGCACTTGGCAAGTATCACTAAAATCTGCATTTTCTGCTTGGATCTCTGCTTACACAGTCATCAGTTTATCCCCAAAAGGCTTTTTACAAATACTGATTTAAAAAAACACTGGGGAAATATTAAAATACTTTGAAAATTGCCTGTGATCTACCTTAGAGAAACTTTTCGTGCAAGGGGGGAATTTAACAGATTCAGGTCCTGATCTTTAAAAGATTTATACAAGGTTAAGTTTACAGACTGTGGAAAGTCTCAGTGGGACTATTGTCAGTGCATATAGTAAGCATGTGCATAAGTCTTTGAAGAATTGGTGCCTTAGAAGGTGCTGTATTGTCTACAAAACTGGGACTCATGCATAGGAAAAATGTAAGCCCTGCAAGGTATATACCTGAGACCCTTTCCTACAGCAGGGATACCTGAACTGTACCAGTCAGAATTGCATATAGTACCTATGAGAGAGAAAACATATCTCAATTCAACTTTAGAGGAAAAGTCTGCCCTCACTAACACATATATATATATATATATATCTCCCCTCCAGGCTGGATTATATAGATACAGGAGATACTGAAAGGATATGAATACTCTCTTATTTGTAAATTGTTCATTTTAAAAATGCCTCTTTGGGGCCAAACTGATCAATTGGTCCAGCTACTTCTCAGATATGACTTTAAGAATGGAACAAACACAAATAAAAATCCAAGCAATTCATAAGTTTGCATGCAAAAGCTTGCAGAATTTAGACTGTCAATGATAAGAAAGTTTCTTTCATCTTCTGGTTGCTCAAACCTTTTCGTCTCCAAAATTATTTACTCCATTTAAGTTAAAATTCCACATTGATTTCCACTCTCAGCCATTAATCCTAAAGCTGAAGTTTAGAATTTTTTTGGTACAATGGATTAGTGAAGAGCCACCAACTAACTGTGGGGCTTTGGCTAAAAATTAAATCCTGCTCTCTTCAATACCACAATGTGCAGATATTAAATAAACAGAATAAGTTATTGTGTTAAATGCTTGGTCTGCATACTGTGTATTAATTATTGGGATTTTTTCCTTGAACAAATTGTTTAGCTGTCTGGCTTGTCTCTGTATTTCTTTTGTTTTTATCTAGTCTCAGTATGTGTCACTTTCATGTCTCAGATACTATAGTTGATATTCCATTGCTGTTTGCTTAGTACAGCATCCTGTTTTTTCCACATTGTTCACATAATTCCCATTAAAGAAGGTAATATTTCTTGAACAATAAGATTCATTTACCTTGAGAAACAATAAATTTTGATGTTCACCAAGGCCCCAGTTCAGAAAGTACACGTTTATGTTGAGTTGAATGGGACTTAAGCACATGCTTTATTGAATAGAGACGCTTTCCTAAATCAGGAAACAAAAGAACGAATCCTGTGTTTATTGTTACAAACATTCTGATGGTTTCAACAAAAATATCTGGCAATCTCTATTATACTACTAGGAATGTAAACGTAAGGAGTAGATTTTTGGTTTTTAGTTTTTGATTTTATGCCTAAAATTCTGAAAGAGAAATTAAAGGCCTGATCATGCGAATACTTACACATATGAGTAAATTTACTCTCATGTATTTGTAGTGTTGTCCCCTACTGTAATAACGTGGCAATCCCAAACCCATGCCTATGAAATCTTTATAGGAAACTACAGCAACATATACCCTCTCTGTACTTATTTAGTGTAATTAAGGTGGAAGAGTTTCTTTATCAGTGATATCTCAACCCCATGTTGCTTCAGAGTATCAGCCTGTGGATTCTCTATGTGCACATGACTGACTAAGGCTGATCCAGATGATTCCCACCTCAGTTTTGGAGACCATTCTATCCTATTTTTAAAAATACACAAATTGGATACACCCAGCTGTTCAATGGGGCAAACAGATACATTGGCACATTTTACAGTGTGTTAAATATTTAAATAGGAAGCAGAGTATCATGTTTGCCAGAAGCAAGGAGGGGAGGAGCTGATCTGACCAGAGAAGAAAAGTAAAAATTTGCTATTAAGATGGCAAGTCTATGAGAAGAATAAGTCAGTAGGTTCTAGTACCTAAGTGGACTACAGATACAGATAGAATAAAAGAGGGCAGTCAAAGGAAAGAAGTGGGAGATTCACCACCCTGCACTTTAAGTGGGGGGAAGGGCGGGGGGGGCGGGGGAGTTGTCTGGCTGGCCGGGAGAAGAGGGTAATGCTTTCTGGCTTGGGGGAGAAGGAGGGGACATAAAACTGCTAGGAATGAGGGGTTTAAAAAGGTCAGCCTGGGTCTGGCCCCTCCACTCTTTCACTCGGAACAGGCTGGGCAGCACCCACCCTCCCTCCCTATTTAGGTCAGAAATATGCTGTGTGTTTAGCTATAGTTGTGTGGGCATTACGTTAGCCACCCCGTTAAGGGGGGCTGGGAAGGAATTTTCCCCTTACTACCATATTGACCAGTGGTGCAGTGGGGGGGGAAGGGGGGTTAGCCTTCCTCGCAGCAGGTTCAGGCGGGCTCCGTTCATGCACAAGATAACTGGCAGTAGGCCATATGTTGCAACATTTTATTTAAGTGTATAGCAGATGCTCAGTGCAGGTACTCCATAAATTGAGGCACAAAAGAATGGATAAATGGCTTGGAAAAGGAATTAAGGAGAGGTGCTTGGTAATTGAGCAAGCTGGGGGCCGTTGGGGACTCCTCTGATTGGTACAGCTGGGAGCCAACCCCCCATCATTATAGTCCACATTAACCCCTCCTACAAGCGGGGTGGTCGGTAAGGGAATTGCTGGAGGGACCTGGATGAAAGGGGGGGGTGGAGCTGGTGGAAGCCCCTCCCCCACACCAGAATTGGCTGGAATTGGTAAGGTCCCAGCAAGGGAATTACTGGAGGGACCTGGATGAAAAGCTGATGGAAGCTTCCCCCCGAATTGGCTGGAATTGGAGGGTTCTAGCAGTGGATCTGCTGAAGGGACATGAATGGAAAGGTGCCGGGGGCTGAAAAAAGCACTCACCCCCCCCCCCCTTGGTGAATTATGGGGATTTTCACCTGCACTGCACATTTTATCCACCGGATTAGTCCCAGACATCTAATAATAAAGTTGTGGCATGATTAAACCCATATCTAATGTCTCCTGTCATTCTTTCAGCATAGCCAGACAACTACCAAGATAACTCATGGAATGGAAAGAGCAATAATGAAACAGGTGAAGCAAAACAGGAATAAAGAGCTTGGAAGGTTGGGGGGGGGGAAAGGTTAAAAAAACATAACATGGGTGATATCTTTGCAGAAACTGAGATGAGGAATGGGGAGGTTGATATGGATATGAAACCACATCTGATAACAAAGCATGTGAGAACATGATGTAAAATTGGCCAAAATGGCTTTGAAAAAGATTTGGCATTTTTAGAACAGATGCTCTGCTAAAGGTAAAATTACCATGTTTCTCTCTTCTGAAAAGACATAAATGTGGAGGAATAAGAGAGAAACCCTAAAAGAACAAGTATAGTGGAAACATTGTCATAGTGTTTGTCTGGATGTCTCCCTGTTAAAGGCAGTTCTCAGTGATGGTAGTGTACAAAAGTGATATCCAGGCTGAAAATCTGATCATAAAGGACTTTCCAAGAGGAGTCAGTTGTATTCTGACTGCCTTAGGATACAGGATGCAGCTCCTAAGGGCAGGAAACAAATGGATGAAATTTTGGACCTATTGAAATCATTATGAGTTTTGCAATTTACTTCCATGGAACCAGGATTTCACTACATCTCTTTGCTCCCTGTAAATTACCTTACACCACTCTAGCATTAAATACAATTATAAAATAACAACACAGTAATCTGATATGTACATCAAAATATGTTCATCCTCCTGAATGAAACAATCATGGTCCAAAGTCAGACCTGGTGCAATGCTATGGACTTAAATGGAGATGTGCCTACTTACAGAACGTCTGGATTCGTCTCAAAGTGTTTAGTACCTGGGTCATCTCAGTCACCTGATTTTAGATTATATAGAAAGAATTTGGAGTGTGTGAAAGCAGCAGGTGTGTGTAATTATGTCATGTTAGTTGGGACTAATTACACTAATGCAGGGCTATCACAGTTTCTTGGTTTGACAGGAATGAAAATAATAAATTAATTTACAAATCTGTAGATTCTTGTCGGTCTCTCTAGTTTAAATGTAGTGTTACTATAATGTAGACAGGGCATTAGAAAATTCTCTAAAGAGCTGTCTCTATTAGAGGATCATACTGTAGACACCTGCTTGGAAGTGTCTAGTGGATAGGGTACTGAGATAGGATTCAAGTGACTTGGGTTCAGTTCCTGTTCTGCCATGCTATGTGATGAGGGCCATATGAGTGCCTAGATAGAGAGAAAGAGATGTCTCCCATTTGCAGGAACTATATATTCAATCTTCCAAAGAGAGTTGGATGTGTAATTGTGGACACACTGAGTAGCATTATTGGGGGCACAGGGATGTGGGAAAAAAATGATTTTCAGAAAACGGAACAGCAGAGTTAATTGGAGTGAACATCGGAACATACAACATGTGGATATGTATGGAATACAACATGATGAAAAGAGGAAGAATGGAATAGTAAATTCTCTTCCTTGGGATGACCCAGCGTAATCGTACACAGAGCTTTATTTTACATTGCTGCTGTAGCGTTGTGTGGTCATCCCAAATGCAGGAGAATAAAAACATTTCACTTTTCAACATGCAGCGTGTGTGTATTTATGTGTATAATTAGTGATTTATATAGGTAGATATAATGAAAGCCTGTTCAGAAGTATCATCCACAAATAACAATATCACAAGCTACTGAGAATATGATGACATGTTGCTGAACAGTACATATAATCATTTATACAGGCTGCATTGAATTCTCTTGCTTGGTTGATTAACTTGACTGCAGTTCCTTTTATTTGTTATTTTGTGTATTCCAATGTGTACTGAAAGTTTGTTTTTTAAGTATTAAAAACAAGTTATCCATGCTGATAACAGGAAGGACTGGTTGGGACATTTTTGTCTGGTTGGGATTTAAAAAAAAAAACTTTTTAGCTGCATAAGTACAAGAGACTTGAAAAAAAAATTTTTTTTGAGGCTTTCAGGGTTTATAGCAGCTAAATTCAATAGTTTTAGAAAATTCAAATCACAGTGCTTCATTCAGGGTAAAATACTTGCCTATGTGGAGGGCCTGCCCAAGGCCTATGCATCATTTTTCCCACTTAAAGCCTTCAAAATGGGATTTAAGTGATGCGTTGATCTTGTGCTGGAACAAATTTCACACATGTGGAAAACATTACTGAAAGGTCTGCATTTAACAATTCTATCGATGTTTTTCAGCCTTTTTCTTCCCAGTGATATTCAAATGTTGTTCTTTTTTCTTTTCTTTTCTAAACAGGAAGTGTGATGTATTGCGAATCTGTGTCAAGCTATCTATGGAAGTCTCACTAATAGAAATTAAAAAAATGAAAGAAGTTCGACTGGTCTTCTATACAGAGGAATTGACAAGGTATGCATGACAATCACACTGCAGATGAATTTCTTGCAATTGCATAGACATTCATAGTGGATTATTTCCAGGAATCAAATGCAAAAACGATTTTGGCAGCATCTCAAAAACCTCTGAACTTTTGCTTCAGTCTTATTCATCAAGGCATGATGTCATATTTTGGCTGATTGCCAAAGCGGGCATCCATATTTATCTTTATATTAATGATCATTTTAAAGTATTCATTTTCTGGTTTTATATGTAATAATGGCAGTTGTGTAGGCCAAAAAGACAACATCTCATTACAATCATCACTGAGGCTCCAAAATAATCATATTGTGGGTTCAATTAAATCAGTGTGGTCATGTTGTACACCTCTACCCCGATATAACGTGCCCCGATTACACAAATTTGGATATAACGTGGTAAAGCAGTGCTCCGGGCGGGCAGGGCTGTGCACTCCAGCGGTTCAAAGCAAGTTCAATATCACGTTTCACCTATAACACAGTAAGATTTTTTGGCTCCCGAGGACAGCATTATATCGGGGTAGAGGTGTATTTTGACAGACTCCCTCCAGTGAATATCATTTCTTTGTCTCATTTGTATTCTTTACAAACAAGCATGCTTCTAAGACCTCTTGCTATAAAATGTTTTGCACTGTTTAATAAGGAGTACTGTGATCCTGCAAATTTACCATCTTAGGAACACAAAACAGCATGTCTAACAAGATGTATCTCTCAAATTAATAACAATAATATGAATATATTTCATTTACATAGTGGCTTCTGAAGCTCTGAAGGGGCTTTATGAACATTAGAGTGAAAACAGACCTTATGCAAAGAGAAGCTAACACAAGCTATACACCACTCAAGTTCTACTTAAGTTTTGAGGGGTTAAGTGGGATTTCAGTGCTGCATAGGCCTTGTATTGGCCATCTACACAATAGTGAATTTTAACCCATTAATGAATTAAGCCTCATAACACTTCTGTGAGGTGGAAGTAGCTATCCCCATTTAACAGATGGTAAAAGTGAGGCATGGGGGGGTTAAGTAACTAGCTCTAAGTATGAAGGAAGTACGTAACATAGCCAGGAAGGGAACCCATATTTCCTGACCCACTATCCAGTCCTTTAGACATAAGACCATTCTTACCATCCTGCTTTAGTGACTGTTTCACTGCACTTAGTGGATTCTTCATTCCATCATAGATGGAATGTGCATATTATCAGCTCTCCATTCTCCTGTACATAGCATTAACAGCAAAAAGACATAATACACTCAGCAAGTGTGAAGCATGGATCACACTTCTCCAACAAGAAAAACTTGAAATATACAATGCAAAAGACCACCATAAACAGCACCAGATGGCCTTGATAAATTGAGCAACTTAACCCTAAAATGTTGATAGAAATGTCATTTAATATGATCTCTCTCTCTCTCTCTCTCTCTCTCTCATTGCATAATGTTGATAGGGAAACCACATGAATCTTTTCCCAATGTATCCTTCTGTAAATACAAGGACTGCCGGTAATGAATTATTGTAGGCTTTGCTTTTGTATGCCTGCTGTATCTTTGTTTTGATTCTCCTTACAAAATTCAGGTAATATATTGCTGCTTTCATTCAAAAAACAAAGTAGAAGCTGTCTTCTCAAATGAAAGGAAATGTTATAATGTTTCTATTGGAAAATATCTTTTTACTATATATTACATAACTACTCCTGTTTTTTAAAAGCCCCACTCATCAAACAGATTGCAGTATGTAGCAATAAATTGCAGATAATTGCTCTTCCCTATACTCAGGGCTGTTTCCTTCTCCACCAGTTGTGCAAATAGTGTTCCTAGGAGTTTTGAGGTCATGCTACCATAGGACATTTTATTTTCAATATAAAGAGATGGAACTTCATTTTAAGACAAAGCTAATGATGAATAGTAACGGATGAAACCAAGTGTTAATGCAGTACTGCCCAGGAATGAATGTGCGTATTAAATGTTGATGCAATGCTACCATCCTAGACGTGGGGCATCCGACTCCATGCCTATGGCTATTCCTCCATTCCAGGAATAGTTCTGATTTTTTTCAATGATGCATTTTTAAAATATCTTTACCAAAACTCCACCCAAATCATATGCATATAACATGTACTTAAATGCCCTAGAATCCATTCAAATAAAATGTTACATTCAAACTCCTCCTAACTAAGCTTCCCCTACAGTTCCAATTGGATGCCATATTCTCCTTTGCTTCCTGCCCTGAACTTTGTGTAGTGTTTACTGAACCTTGTTAGAAACAAGTTAGTGTCTAGTTTTGGGCCCCACACTACAAGTAGAATGTGGAAAAATTGGAAAGTGTGCAGCGGAGGGCAACAAAAATGATTAGGGGGCTGGGGCATATGACTTATGAGGATAGGCTGAGGGAACTGGGAATGTTTTGTCTGCAGAAGAGAAGAATGAGAAGGGATTTGATAGCTGCTTTCAACTACCATAAGGGGGGTTCCAAAGAGGATGGATCTAAACTGTTCTCAGTGGTACCAGATGACAGAACAAGGAGTAATGGTCTCAAGTTGCAGTGGGGGAGGTTTAGGTTGGATATTAGGAAAAACTTTTTCATTAGGAGGGTGGTGAAGTACTGGAATGGGTTATCTAGAGAGGTGGTGGAATCTCCTTCCTTAGAGGTTTCTAAGGTCAGGCTTGACAAAGCCCTGGCTGGGATGATTTAGTTGGGGATTGGTCCTGCTTTGAGCAGGGGGTTGGACTAGATGACCTCCTGAGGTTCCTTCCAATCCTGATATTCTATGATTCTATGGTTAGTACTTCAATAAATGTTGACTTAGTGACTTCATGGAGTAGGAATAACAAGCTGAATATCATGATTTGTTTACAGAAATTGCTGTTGTTTGTTGATCAAAAGATATTTAGTGGCATTATGCTGAACCTCAGACATTCATGAGGGATGAATTTACACTGAGAGAATAGTTCGAGTATAGACTTATTATGCCAATATTAACGTCTCAAAGCCAGGATCTGGATTTCCTCTGTAAGCGGCTTGTGACTATCAATGAACAGCTCCTGAATTTCAGTGAGGGGATGAAATCCCCTTCTGTCTAAAAGTCTCAGATTTGCATTTCTCTATTTACTTTATCACTTACATACCTAAAAGTGAAACAAACACATTGGGGCAGATGCATGGGCCCAGTTGAGGAAGGGAGCACAAATGGGCCCTTTGCACTCCCCCAATCCTAAAGCCAACCCCCCAGCACAGTCTAGAGCAAACTGACACTGCAGACTTCCTGTGGGAGTCCTACTCCTATAAATCTATGTGGGCCCTCAGGATCAGGGCTCCTCTCCTTTAGAGCCTAAGGGGTGTATAGAATTGCAGCTCCCTATTTGTAAAATTGAGGAGAGGAGCAAAATTTGGATGGCAGGAGTCTGCACACTTATTTTAGTGCCTAAAACTGGCCCTAAGACTTATACATGGTCATGAAGGAAATCGGTGGCAGAGCTGGGAAGTGAACCCAGGTCTCGTGACCGCAGGTGTCTGCATTAACCATAAGAACCATCCTTCCTTCTTTCTTCCTTACTTACCTTGACTTGAGCCTTAGGCAGCTCGCAGTTGCCTACCTGTTGCTCCCTTTTCTGGCCACTATCTGTAGTAAATTGGAGCACTCTCCATAGATATGGAAGGCTCATCAGGATTGTGTCTGATAAAAAAAGCCTACTATGGATTGCGAGGGGCTGGGATGGTCTTGGTGATCCTCCTAAAGCTCAAAGAGGGGGAGAAGGCGGCTCAATACGCCAAAAGCTTGGGGTGGGTTGGTGATGAGGTTTCTAAGCCTTATTAAAGATTCTTCTCTTCTGCTGATCTTAGTAGGTCCTCAGGAAGGGGGTTGATGCCTCTCTTGCCTTTCTTCCATGAGCCACCTACTCTCTCAAGCTATATACCCACACTCCATGCAGATCTCATAAGGTCTGCAGGAGTCAGAATCCCTTCCTATATTCCTCAGGAAGTCTTCAGAGAATGGGGTTCAAAAAAGAACTAGATAAGTTCATGGAGAATAAGTCCATCAATGGCTATTAGCCAGGATGGGCAGGGATGGCATCCCTTGCATCTTTTTGCCAGATGCTGGGAATGGGTGACAGGGAATGGATCACTTGATGATTAACTGTTCTGTTCATTCCCTCTGGGGCACCTGGCATTGGCCACTGTCCAAAGACAAGGATACTGGGCTAGATGGACCTTTGGTCTGACTAGTATGGCCGTTCTTATGTTCCTATGGGGAATACATAAGTGCAGATGGCTTGGGGGGGGGGGAGAAAATCAGGGGGACATTTCCCATCATGCTTGGAATCTCTTTGTGAGACTTTTCAAATATATTGATTTCAATTACAAAATATAATACAAAGTGTACAGTGCTCACCATATATTATAATTTTTATTACAGATATTTGCACTGTAAAAAAAGGTTTTAAAAATAGTATTTTTCAATTCACCTCATACAAGTACTATAGTGCAGTCGCTTTATAGTGGAAGTGCAACTTACAGATGTTGATTTATTATTTTTTTACATAACTGCACTCAAAAACAAAACAATGTAAAACTTTAGTGCCTACAAGTCAAAGCATGAAGGGGCAGATTAATGTTTAGTATATCTGGCATGTAAATACCTTGCAACGCCGGCTACAACAGTGCCATGTGAATGCCTGTTCTCACTTTCAGGTGACATTGTAAATAAGGAGCGGGCAGCATTATCTCCAGTAAATGTAAACAAACTTGTTTGTCTTAGCAATTGGCTGAACAAGAAGTAAGACCAAGTGGACTTGTAGGCTCTGAAGTTTTACAGTGTTTTGTTTTTGAGTGCACTATGTAAAAAAAAAATTCACTTCAAATTTACCATAAAATTTTCCCCTCAACCTTAGATATAAAATACCAATTTTGAGAGAGAATATAACTTTTGTTGTGGATTTTAGAGAGCAGCCAAAATGAATTTTATAATGGAAACTCAGCTGCAACTTCAACTATGTAGTAGCTACTGTCACTCCGTAATACAAGGAGAAGGCAAGCTGAAATGCAGCACCCCAGATGAGCTGATTCTCTACCACATATCCTATGAGAGAGGACCAAATTCTGAAGTCCTTAGTCAGGCAGTATGCCTATTAAAGTCAATGTGCATTCTGTTTGAATAAGGAATTCAGAATTTGGTCCTGATTGAATTACATAGATAGATTCAGAAATACTCATAATTTTCTGGGGAATATGCAAGAATCCTCTGGGTTCAGGTCCATTTTTTGACCAAAAAAGCCAGTACATCACTCTTTTTTAATAACAAGGTCATACAAAGGGGGACCCCATGTTATTACTTGTACTACATAGACCTGAGGCTGGTAGCTTATGAATCCTGGTTTGCATGAGATAAAGGAATATTGGAATAGAAAACTGAAAGCACAAAAAGTTCTAAGATTTCACTGTGGCTTTCTGTTCTGACTGTGCGTACTACGGAAAAGGCCACAGGTGGCAGCTTTGATAGGGCCTCCAGATTATTGAGCTCCATGTGAAAGGTGACCTTGTGGTTTGATGGGTTGGCTTTGCATGAGTAAGTTGCTATTAGGCAGACCACTAATGCTCCTCCACAGTGCTATTGCAACACCTTTATTGGGAATGTTAAATGATGTGGTATGCACCACAGAGACCACTGTCCAGAGGAAAGTGCTGTGAGAGAGTGAGAGGGGGTTAACCACAAAATATTTACCATTCTAGTGTGTGCTGAAGAAAAATGTAGTTGAAAACAGGATTTTCCTTTATCGCTCTTTGTGCATTGTGGTTTTACAGAAGCTGCAGCAGAGGGTCTTTAAAGTGCTGATTCGCTAAAGCAGATGGCGAACAATGATTAACCAATTCCTTCCCAGTGCTCATTCATGAATAGAGGCCAAGTCTAGCCTCTCATTCAAAGTCAATGTAGCTTAGTAATAACCAGATATCGGCCTGAGCGACAAAATTCTCACCTGAATACAAACTTCCCAGAGTTTTGGAGTGTTCGGATCTGGGTGTATTTGTTCATGCCCATTTCTAATATTAATATTAATCTAGATGGATGAAACAAAAATGCATGGTACTAATATTTGATGGCTATTCAGAATGCCATTTAAAATTCATGTATTGTAAGTGAAAAACTGATGATTATGACATTTAAACCTTAGCTCTTGTGCTTTTATAAGCCCTTCCTATACAAATTTGGGATCCTTGTAGACTGCTGCTTAGAATTAATCTCATTTTATGGACATTCAGGCTTTCTTGACATGAGGTTTGAATGACTGCCTTTCTTCAGTATTAGGAATTTTAGACTTATAGCATCAAGGGCTAAGGTAAAGCAAAACACATTTGCTATGCATTCACGTTCCCAAGGCTGTTTTTCCGTTATTTTAAGTACTTAAAGGCAGTGAAGTTTATTATGGACTAGCTTTCAAAGTAAAAAATAAATAAATAGGTTTAATGGCTAATTAATAATCTGGACAAAATATATAATACACAACCATCAATACAATCATAATAATTGGGAATAAAATGGGTATGTCTGATTTTTGGACTTTATGGGCCAATGGAAGATCAGTAGTGGAAAACCTGCTGAAAAGCAGATTGGAATGAATAATATTGCACATCAGTAGATGTTAATTCCATTAGCAGTCAAAAGAGCTAGGGATTTATACAGGAAATATTTACCTCAGAGGTCTTTCTTGGGAATTGTATCTGCATGGATATACTCTGAGTGAAATTGTGGCCCCATTGAAGTCAGTGACAAAACTCCAATTGACTTCAATAGGGGAGGATTTCACTTTATATGTTGAAACAGAGACCATTTCAGGGTTCTCAAAACCAAAATAATATCACTGACATTTTAAAAGTTATGGTTTTTTAAAATTTTTCTGAAGCACTGTTGCAGGACCACGTACTTGTTTTTAACAATCCAGACAAAGTCATCTTAATGATAAAAAGATATTGGAAAAATCAATTTTAAAATTTCAACATTTTGAGAAATGTTGGCCTGCTCTAATATTTCCTATGCACATATTATATAGACATATACAGGTAATATATTATGTATGACTAGATATGTGGCAATTTTTATAACCAATTGTAATAACACATTTTAAAAGCTAGAATATAATGTTAAAGCACTTGTTCATTCAATGATGAGGGGTTTTTTAAAATTATTTGTGGTTAACTTTTTAAAATCTCATTTGAGAGGTAGCAACACTGCCTGCATATTCATATCACGATGAAATTTTGGGGGTGGAGGGAGTTTTAGCTTTTCTGCCTTTCATCTGCCCTGTCTGTCTTAATTTAACATATGGCATGTACCTAGCCTATAAATATAAATATAAAAAAGGGCAAGCTTATTTGTGTGCACAGATAAGTGCACACAGTTGACACAGGAGTTAGTGAGGCCCTTAAACTTTAATGTGTCTTTTATGAAACCATAGTCTTACCAAAGAAATCATTATGGAAACAAAAGTCCCTGTTCTTACAACACAAGGTTTGGTCTTTCAGTGCAGTCAGTGGTACTCTGTGTGGGCGCAAGGGTTCACCTGCACAGATCTGATGGAAGGATTGGGGCCGAGGTGCCTGATTTCAATAAGACTACATGAGTATGAGTTAGGATTAGGCCCCTGTCCCTTGTCTGGCCATTACTCAGGCATCATTTACCTTTACTATCGAATTTTTTGACAGTTCCCCCACCCTCAGCCTTTACACACACACACATCTGATGCATGCATATTTGTATAGTATCGTGAATCCCAAGGGTTCAACATTCAACATGATTTTTTTTAAAGGTTCTTTTTATTAGCTTCGGTTTTTTGAGCAATTGGGGTCCATGTTTTCAAACTTTTCTCTGCAACAATGAATGTTAGAAACTTGCTTTTTGGGGAGGTGGAGGGGTCATGAAAGGGAAATTCAAATTAATCTCATGACTCCCAGAGCTGGGGCATCAAGAAGAACATATATTGTGAGATTTGTAATAAAATCATGAGAGTTGCCAACACTGCATGTCTGATTCAGAAACACTATATTTGATGGAACATTTACATTCTTGCATGTGAATCCACTACATGGCATACAATATGGTTAACAGCAGCTTTTGTGTGTCATGGCGCAACTTCCCATATACTTTAATGTGTCTGTATATTCATGTGATTCATGACATTTTGCCACATCTGCTCTTAAAACAGATTTCATATCAAAGCAGCATTTCATCTATGTAGAACACTGATGCATTTTATGTATAATTGCTTCTCATCTGCTTGTCTGATTATTTTGTGACACCTAGTGGACAATTTGGTAGTAGTACTGGCTGCTTTGTCTCAGTTGTTGAAGACTGTTGATAATTGTTCTTTTCTGGAAACACAGTTGATACAAACTTGTCTATCTTTTTTTGCCCACTGAGTACATCTTGACGTATATTCAGCTACACTATACATGGTAGTTACCATGTGGATAAATAAATGCCTGATTCCACATTTGAAAAAAAATCAGTCAGTCCCAGAATAGTTCATAGGATTAAGTGTTTTAATTGTCCATAGTATTATGTGGTCAAGATCCATAACTATGCAACGTGTGACTGACTATCTTCTACAGATGTCAAATTGATCTTGAATGGCTATTATGTTACAGATTTGCTTTCTACTATATCCCGTAATTTAAAATCAACTAAACTACATTACTATGCATTGGCAATCTTTTCAGCTATTCAGGATGTATTTCAGTTGTATTATTCATGGAACTACGTTTTTATGTTGTTCTTTAAGCATGGAATGGAAAAAGAAGAAAAGTTGCCCAAAACAATTTAACATATTCTCCCTAAAAATATAAATGGCTGTAACCGGAGTACTTAGATTAGAAAAAGATATTTATAACCGTGATTCTATAAAGTCATTAAGGGGAAGGGGAATATTTGTTCATTTATCATTCTTAAAGATTAAAATTTGGTGAATAATTAAAGTATTCTCCTAGAAAGTATTTCAATGTATTTACATCAAGGGGAAAAAAGCAGGGAAATGCCTTACCAAAGCATGACCTACTTTCATATTATACAGGAGAAAGAACATTTCACATTGTATGGGAGAAGTATGTTTTAATTTACATCTATCATGGATTTTTTTTTGCCTGAAGCTTATTTCAAAATCATTTTTCCTACAGGAATATGTCCAAATACACCGCTTCCTCAATATAACGCCACCCGTTATAACACGAATTCGGATATAACGCGGTAAAGCAGTGCGCTGGGGGGCGGGGCTGCGCACTCCGGTGGATCAAAGCATGTTCAATATAATGCAGTTTCACCTGTAACGCGGTAAGATTTTTTTGGCTCCCGAGGACAGCGTTATATCGAGGTAGAGGTGTACTTCCAGTACATGGGCCAGAATTACTGTACTACTTTACTGTCTCACTTTTTAAGAGTGGGGGGAAATAACTTGAATTAGAATTAATTTTAAGCACTGTTTACTGTTGATGCTCCAGGTAGTGTAGATGAAGTGCCAATAAGCATACATGATGATATACAATAGGTAAAAGGCACCAAATTACTGGTGGGTTCGTCCCCAAAAGTTCTTACCTTCTGAAGGCAAGGATAGATATATACAATACACTGCAGAACAAATACAAATTGACACAGTGCTGGATAGATGGGTTTTCAGTAGTTTTTTGAAAGATATGGGAACTTGGGGTATATAACTGGGTGGTAGCAAAGTTATCTAAACTGAAATAAAAATGAGTAGCTATGCTTTATACAATGTTAGGGTGTTGTGGCAAATATTTTGGGAAAGTCAACATTTTTCACATTTAGGGGTTTTTGTAGGGAAACATGAGACAAGAAGAAACTGGTCTGAGAGACCATTTAATGTTTCTACAAGCAAATAGATTTTAGTTTTCCATTTACCACTCTCAGAGAAACTCTGTTTCTGAAAAAGATTTTATATTTCCACTCTAAAAGACTGACTCCAAAATACCAAAACATAATAGCTAACTACATCTTTAGTACAGACTGATATAATGTTCTTTTTTGTGCTCTTCTTAGCTGAGCATCATAACAGTTCCCTTGTGACTTTCACTTATGTAAAATTAGAGCCTTCAGCAACAGCATCATGAATAATTGACACAAAGAATCTAACACACCATTGAACACTGGCAAAGATCTGCTTACTCTCTATCACCTGAAGCTGTGGTTTAACTCTGTTAATGAATGTTTAACTACTAAAAGCTTTATTCTCAATATAAAGACTTACACTTGAATAAGTCCATTTAGAGCCCTAGTCACCTGAGAAAACAAAAAGTTACAGAAAGAGTTGAAAACAGACACAGTTTTGTGACTGACGATCTGAACACTTTACTTCTAGTTCACAAAGAGTGCCCATTGTGCAAATGAGCTGAATACCAGTATCATGATCTGGATAGATCATCCAGAAGTGTTCTGAGAGCCCCATGCAGTAAACACCTTCTCCCCCAGAGGTCAAGGAAGTCCCATCTTTGGTGCATCTGGCTTCATCCCACTTTGAGAACTGCCACATTGATATCAGGCCTTCATCCTTTACTGATTCTTAAAACTTTCCTACAGACCTAGGACACAATTCTGCTCACATTGTGTAGTCCCATATGCCACAAGTAGTCTCGTTGGCTTCATGAGACTATGTGGGAAATAAAGTACTACCACAGGTGACTGAGGGTAACAATTGGGTCCTTATAACGTACAGTACATTATTGTGTTGTGTCTCCTAACTTTTATCATCTTCTGTATCTAGGTCGGGATTGCATGTTGGTGTGGCTCTATTAACAGGTTGTACAGAATATATACAAGTCTATACACTGCTGATTACTTTTCCTTTATTTTATTCAAAGTCTGAAGTGCACTGAATAACAGATTGCAGCAGAGATAAAATAATCATGACCAAAGCACAAACATCTTTTTTTAATCATAACACAATTTGAGCCATTATCTGAGTGTAACACCCTGGTTACAAAGCTGTTACTGTACATATAGATCACCTGCTGATAACCAAAGAAAAACAATAACTAATCACATAAAAAGAAAAAAAAACGGGGGGGAGAATCCAATTTAACAATAATGTTCCTGGTAAATTAACTGATGTCATCCTTGAGCTATCCAAGAAAAACACGTAAGGCCAAATTAAGGCTGCATGCAACAGGCACTGCCACACAGATCTGGGGGAAGAGGTGCCCTGGGCAAACAGAGGTGCCTGGAGGCATAATGCCTTTGGAGGACAGGATCAGACAGTGCCTCTAGCTGCACTTGGGGAAGTACTCAGTAGAGGCCTTTGCTACAACTTACAAAAAATTCAGCATATTTTCCCATCAGTGATGCTCTCTCATTGCTGTCTGGTGTACAAAAGACATCAAGAGCCATGTCACCAGACCTGTTCTGCTATACCTCCTCTGAATTCCTTCTGGACTGCAGCAACACTAGTGGTCTATGCCCAGGAAAAATATGGATACCTCCTGTATGGGAGTTCTCGGGCAGAATTTGTTTGCATTCTATTTTGGTTTTTATTTGACACCCATTACCATGGAACCTCTCTCCCAGCACTACATTGTTGTTTGACAGCAATAATTTGGCCCCGGTGAAGTGCTGTCTTTGAACAATTGCAATGACTATAAATGGTATCCATTTCTGGACTTTGCAAGTACTATTATTTATATTATTTTAAATGTTAGATACTTAGGGCTTGAAACAAAGCCCACTTAAGTTAAGGAAGACACTCCTGTTATCTTTAATGTTTTTTTAATCAATCCACTAACTTACAAAACTTACACTATTGCAGAAAAAGCAAACATCATTCTGGGATGTATTAGCAGGAGTATTCTAAGCAAGACATGAAAAGTCATTCTTCCGCTCTACTCCATGCTGATTAGGATTCAACCAGAGTATTGTGTCCAGTTCTGGGTGCCACATTTCAGGAAAGATGTGGACAAATTGGAGAAAGTCAAGAGGAGAGCAACAAAAATGATTAAAGGTCTAGAAAACATGACCTATGTGGGAAAAGATTGAAAAAATTTGAGTTTGTTTAGTCTGGAGAAGAGAAGACTGAGAGGGGACATAACAGTTTTCAAGTACATAAAAGGTTGTTACAAGGAGGAGGGAGAAAAATTGTTCTCCTTAACCTCTGAGGATAGGACAACAAGCAATGGGCTTAAATTGCAGCAAGGGCAATTAGGTTGGACATTAGGAAAAACTTCCTAACTGTCAGGGTGGTTAAACACTGGAATAAATTACCTAGGGAGGTTGTGGAATCTCCATCATTGGAAGTTTTTAAGATCAGGTTAAACAAACAACTGTCAGGCATGATCTAGATAATACTTAGTCCTGCCATAAGTGCAGGGGATTGGACTAAATGACCTCTCGAGGTCCATTCCAATCTTATTATTCTATGAAATAACCAAAGCTGGGCAAAACTCAGCAGTTTTGGATTGCAGGGGCTTATACAAATGTTTTCTTCAGCATTGATCCATTTGAGATTTCATCCATAAGTTATGCTCTGAGTTATCAGGTTTAACAATCCCAAGAGCACAAAACAAAATTCACTCAAGGCCTCAGAAGTTCTCCCAGTTTCACAATGACACCTGACTGCTTTATAAGATGCTGTGAACCCATAAACAGGGCCAGCTTCACCTGAATTAAGACTTTTGAGTTCGTAACAAAATTCTAAAACAGACAAATCCCACATATTGGCAGTTGTGTTGCTAATATTTCACACATGAGGGTTTAAGAGAATAATTTCAAGTAGGATAATTTGTGTAGGATGGGCTTCATTTCAACTGCTGTCATACAAGGCTATTATCTAGAAGTGCGTAAGTGAACCCATGCTATTTGTGCTAATAGGAGATTTGCACATGCACTGATGGAAGTATAGATGCCAGAGTTTTATGCTAAATAAATCTAATATTGGGTTAGCAAGCAACTACTTAGTCTAGTCCTGTTTCTGCAAACTACTTGTTTTCCCATCCTTTGTTCTCATTTGATTAGGCCCTCTGAATAGGCAAAGCGTAAGGTGAAAACTATGAGGCAAAGGGGAGAGAATTTTTCTTCCACTAACTGGAAATATTAGTGTGGCTGCATTGCTGGAAAATAATTGTAAGCTGCTTGTTGAGGCTTGGGATGCTCTTTGTCTTGCATATCCCTTAGGTGCTTAACTTGAATTTGCACGTACTGGTTTATTCTACATTATTTAAAAAAAACTTTTCAAAGTGTTGGTGCATAAGTTATTTTCAGCATGAAAATTCATGTTTCCCAAAGAGAAATGTTGATAGATAAGGTGCCTACAAGTTGGTTGAGATCAGGGGATGGATTTAAAGCAACATTTGATTTTTCAAAGCTGGAACACAACGACATATTAGCTGCAACGCATACACTGCAACACAATACAGGTCTGTCGCATTTTATGTGCATTTAACATGCATGATTTCAGCTTTATACAGTCAACAAAAACAAAAAAAAGAGAAAAATAACAATTTTAATACTGTACCTGTAGTGCAGGCAATTCTGCCTGCCATTACACTCAATGTAATTTTGACTATACGTGATTTTCACTTTACGCGCTGACTGCGGAACGTAACTCCAGCGTTAGATGTGACAGACCTGTAGCAGGACATCACGCCAGTATTATTTTGAGGTTCTCTGTCTCCATTTGACATAATCTCTCCACTCCATGTATCCCACTTGTTGTACAGGGAATGAAGAGGAAGAATTAGTTGTCTATAGCAATGGGAGTTTTGATCAAACTCAATGCATTTAGGCATTTTTTTCCCTAAAAGGAGGAGTTTACAAATATTTCCCAAAGCAGATCTTGAATAATTACATGGAAACGTGATGATTCAGAAATGTGCAACTCAGTTTTACAATTCTGTTGTGGGAGTTGCAACCTAAGGGGCACAGATTTAGACCAACAATTTACACCAACAGAGGATGGGCCCAAGGTTGTGCTGTCTTGTTTATTGGAGGGAGGAGTGCTGAGGCTATGAGTTTTGGACTATGGCTGACGTCACATTCCAGACAAAAGTTTTGTCTGATTATGCTAGCACTAAATTTGATATAGTGTGTTCTACATGGGAACTGGTCATGGTTTCAACAGTTTTTAAGTTGACACAGAGTAGAGGAGAGCGGGATATTTTAAAGAGAAAAAGAGTTTTGTCTACTGGCTGGGGGGCGGGGGTTGTTAAATCAGGGCTCCTGAGCTTCCCAGCTCTGCAACTCACTTGGTTTGTTCACATACAGCAGGTCACTATGGCCAACATTTTCAAGAATGTCCATTGATTTTGGGTGCCTTGATTTTTTTGGGTGCCCAACTTTACAAAGTTTACAAAGTTTGATTTTCAGAGATATTGAGCACCTGCAGCTCTCAGTGACTGTAGTTGAACTTGTGAGTACTCAGTTCCTCTGAAAATCAGGTCCTAAGAGTATATAGGACACCCAAAATTACTGGACATTTTGGAATGTTTAGATTTTAAGCTTTCTGTCCCTCTGTTGCCTCATCTGCAAAATGAGGATAATGACCCTTAGCTGCTTCAGTGGAATATTAAGATCATTTTTAATATTTGGGAAGCACTTATGAGAGGAAGGCTGCTGTATAAGGATCAATCCCATCATCTTATTAACTATTATAGTTAGCTAACTAATTCTAACAAAAGAAAACATAATTGATTTGTTTTTTTAACCTCTTTAGTAACCAGAGGCCAAATTCATTCCTGAATCGGCACAATCTGACCGATCTCATTTCCATATACTGCAGCATTGGCTCCCAAACCATCCAGTTGTCTCTTTTTCTTTGTTCAGTGCAAAATGTCGAAAATGTATTTGAAATATTTTTTTAATAAAAATATTCTCATTGTCATTTTCTCTATAGATTTCTCATCTCTTCTGAATTTTGGCCTTGTTCTGATTTCTGAAAACTACCATCTGATCATCATCATTTTCTACCATTGAGATCACAGAAACACACGAGAGCGTGAGCTTGTTCTGCGGCTGCTGCTATCAGTCGTACGTGTCATGCTTGGCAGCAATGTTATATTTGGGCAGAAATCCCATCAGGACTAATGCAACAAATCAACTGATAAGTAAGTAGTCGTAAAGATTATGCTAGAAAATCCATGGATGATAAATCGTATAAAACAAACAGCCCATAATAAATTAAACAATTTTACTTTATAAAGCTTAAAGTGTCCCGTTAAATTGTTATTGGCTGAATAATAAAAAAAAGGAACGTTCAAAGGAGGCATTGATCAGTCCTGATTATTCGGTGGCTTTTTTGCAGAAGCTCTGGGTAGTTCTGTCTCTGAGCATGTTAATTATTGTATTGCATATCGGTTTACAACACCTAGAGCATTAGATAAGTGCCACGTAAATTGAAATAACTACAATAATTAAATACAATTTAAGCGAGTGCAGCTACTCCATTTTACATCAGCTGAGGTTCTGGCCCAGTATTTAAGAAAAAGTGTTATTTTGAAATATAATTGGATTTATTCTATTTAATTCAGGTTTTGAAGCACCTAACACTCTAGGCACTGTCCACCAATAGAACTAACAGAGATTTTGTATTAAATATTAACATTGTTATAAATTGAGCTGCCTACTGAAGCCATTGGAACTATTCCAGTTTACACCAACTGAGGATCTGGCCCACTTCCTTTAAACTGTTGAACTGCTTTAGACTTGGTATTCAACAGTTTGAAAACCATCTTATGAGCAAAGTTGTATTTTTGGATCCATTATGCTTCTTTTGTGAAAATATAAATTAGGTCCCATTCCTACAAAGGGATTCCATTGACTTCAGTGTGACTCCATATGGGAGTAAGTGACCCTGTGCAGGTTCAGGCCATTAATCAAATTACAGTATGTGAGATCATCACAGATGGTATTATTTAACTTAACATATTTCCATATTTTGACACCTTGTTGCCTTTATATTTAACACTGATATCATGTTCAGGCTTTTAGGACCACTAAAGCCTCTGTTCTTCCATACATAAATTATTAAAGAGTTCAGAGTCACTTAGGGAACCACAGTATTGGGTTTAACTTGTACACGTTTTCTAGATAATTTCATAATTGCTGCCCTTTTCCAACTCCTTTCCACCAAATTGGTAACTGGCATTGATTCACTCTCTTGAAGTGCACACATAAAACTAACCTATTAAACAGGACCATGCTGCAGTACATCTAATATCCTGTATAATTATGAAAGCAAATAAAATTGGTCTAGTTGATATGGGAGAGGCATGTAATGACATACTTACCTTTAAAAAAAGGTGTCAGTATATATGCTTTTGGGGCCAGATTAACTCCTCATGTAACTCCAATTTTATTAGCCAGAATTACACAGAGGATGATTTTGGCTCCTTAAGTTTACTAGAAAAAAAATATGATTAAGTAACTGATTATTGGACTTTCTGTCTCATATGAGCAGGTGGACTGCTTCTAAAACACTATTCCGGTACATATTAGGGCCTGATCCAAAATGCATTGACTTCAGTGGTTTTGAATCTGATCCTTAATGCCTATCATGGCCAACCAGACCTAGTAGTTGGAACCAGAGTCTGCAGCCATGAGTCTCCTGGGTCAGGATACCAGAGGGTCAGCGGCAGCAGCCAAACTGGAGATCAGGAACTACAAGTCAGATGCCAGGAGTTAAGCTGAGTCAGGATGCCAATAGATCAAGCTGAAGGCGCAGGAAGCACAAGGCACACAGTCTGCCACACATCACCTTCATATTGGTGCACATTACAAAATTCATTCCGGACATGGATGGGAAAAATTAGAGGGTACATTGATGTAGACTCCTAATAAATGTAGGACTCATGCCAGAGCAGTAAGCTGTGACCCCAGTCAGAAGTGATATGAGCCGGAAGTCCATGAAGACTGACTAGGTTGTTTATCCAGAGCCAGGTGGTTTCCCCTGTGGACAATAAACCCATGCAGGGAATGAAGTGAGCCATATTAGAAAAGCGATCTACCACTGTCAGATGATCATGAAACCACTGAATTCCAGTAGTTCTACCACAGGGTCCATGGAAATGGGCTCTCAGGGCTGAGATGTGGATCTACAGAGATTGGAGGAGACAGCAAAGTTTCTGGTGGGGATCTTGATTCAGGCACACACCTGCAGGGCCAGTGCAAGGATATTTTGCACCCTGGGCAAAACTTCCACCTTGCGCCCCCACCCACCCCCGCCCATAACATCGGTTCATTGAGAGGCAAATCCCAACGAACCTTTATAGACTCCAGGGGCCAGCCGTGCCCAGGGGCAACTCCCCAGACCAGGTTCCCCCCACCCTGCACAGCGCCCCCCCCCGGGAGCCCTCCCCACCCCGGCAGCCCCCGCCCCAAGTCCACTCACTGGCTTTGCCGGGCTTGGGCTGCTGCAGCAGGTTGGCAGGGAGGAGCTGCCTTCTGGGGGCTCCTAGGGGCTCCTGCAGCAGATGCATATGGGCAGAGGCCCCCGTGCGCCCCCCACCCCGGCTTCCCCCTCGCTGCACTCGGGCTCTGCAGCTCCCAGGAGTGTGAGCCACTGCCACTGCCCCTCCTGGAGCAGGCTCAGGGCCCCACACCCAGGCAGCGGCTCACATGCCCGGGAGCCGCAGAGCCCGAGTGTGGCGAGTGGGGAGCTGGGGCGCACACAGGGGCCTCTGCCTGCATGCATCTGCTGCAGTCTGCAGGAGCCCCCCGGGGGGCGCCAGGCCGCAGCCTGGGCAGGGGGGGCGGGGGGCGCGGCTGCTCCCCGCTAGCAGTGCTGCTGCCTTTGCAGGGCTCCTGCCCCCCTGCGCTGCACCGACTCCTCCATGGCTGGGGCTCACCGCCGACGCTCTGGCTCTCCGGTGCCTCCAGACGGCGGCTCCTCCCTGGCGAGCCAGGGCACTGCTTTTTGGCACTCCCAGGGCCATCCTTAGGATTTATGGGGCCCTATTATTAAACTGGTGCTCCTATGCCCAACGGCAGCCTGAGCTTGCAGCCCGGTGCGGGCAGAGAGACAAGGTAGAAAGAATAACAAGACGCCCGGCCTGCCTCATGGTGGCAGAGAGTCACAGTTTCCTGCAGAGACCCCTGTACCCTCTCCCTCACGCAGAATGGACATGCAGAAGGAACCTAATTAAAAGCACTAAACTTGGAAATAAAAAATGTCAGTCACAGGTTTTTTGATATGCCCTGAAGTTTGTCAGACATTTATTTGCAAAAACTTTGTAGTAAGGGTGAGTCAGCTGTCTTGCTGAATACAACATTAAATATTATGGAATACATGATGCAGCTCTTCTCTGTTTTACATTTTCTTAATCAGTATTTCTAAGCTGATTTTATATTTTAAATGTACTCTTAAGCCTTCATAAAGTAATCATTCCAGATTACTACATATTTAACTCACTGAAACAGACATTATTTTAAATTAATCAGTCACGGAGGTTTAGTGTGTTCATAAGTGTTCATTGCTTTTAGAAAAAGGGAACACTAATTTACTGTGTGTGATATCCATAACAATACACGTGTTTATGAAATTTCACCAACTTTAAAAAATATGTTTCCAAAGATTTTAGGCATAACAAAGGATTTTATATCTTACTAAGGTACTGAATTTGCTTAAAACTAGTTCATCGGATAGTCAGAAGTAAAGAAAGGGAAACTCTTTGTCCAGCTATCTGGAAGCAAAGGGCTGTTGCTTCCTTCAGTGGGTGGGGGGAGAAGGGAGAAATGGATGGACAGAAAGGACAGGAAGACTTTGGAAGTAAGTTTTTTTACTATAGTAATTAAAATGTGCATTTTAGATAAGGGTGGTCTTTTGAAGAATTTATTTAAAAAACCATATGTCTGAAGATCCAAGCATTTAAGGCCAGGAAATCAATCTGAAGGAGCAAAGTGGAGCCCAGTTGTTCCGACAACTTCTGGTTCCTGCTGATGGTTAAGTAGGGCCAGTGGGCCAATCAGCTTCTCCAAAGCTCTGCCAATTGGACCTCAGGGTGGAGTCTCAAACTGGGACTGGGCTTTGTGAGTTCCAGGTAAGCCAGTGTCAGCAGGCCACCAGGTGGAGGGTTGGAGTGAATCCTGCAGGCCTGGGTTCATGACCCAGGGGTCATGACAACATCTCAATACAGCAAAACACTTAATCCCAAGCATAAAGCTTAAGTGTCTTACTGTATTGGGGCCTAAAAATCTGATCCAAATCTACTGAAGACACTTGAAAGATTCCCATTGATTTCAGTGGACATTGGATCAAGTCCCCACCATATTCAATGTTTCTTCTTCATGAAAACTCCCAGTGAGTAGGGTCTTCGCCAGCAGAATTGTGTTCCTGTGTTTTCTAGTGCAAAACAATTTCATACTTACTTTAGGATGAGACATGAAACTTAATGTCCTGACCATATGTCATCAGTGAAGACCCCATAGCATTTTCCTCAGAGTAGGGATGTTAAACTTGGTGCTCTGGTCAAATATCATTGTGTCTACCTAATCCTTCCTGCAATTTCAGTTGGATATGGTATCCTTCTTCGCCACCCATCCTAAACTGTTATGTAGTGTTCCATATGCCGTTAAACAGCTGCTATTTGCCACTCCAGAAGTAGCTGCATTTCAGTGGTGAATGAAGTAATCTCTATAGATCCATTGCTTACCTCACAGGTGTTTTGCGTGGCTTATTTAACCATGTTTGTGAAGCACTTTTTGCTTCTCATAGGATCAGAGTGCAGTGGGGGGTTTTTATTATACTCATTTTAAAAATATTTACAAGAAACTGAGTAAATTTGCAGTGGATGAAGTTTGCCAGATTGACAACTCAAATAGCCTCTCTACACCAAATCACTCCCACGTGGAAGCTTTAAAAAAAGTCTTCCTCGCATTGTCGTATCATTCTGCCTCAGCCCTGTTCTGATGGGACCACTTAGGGGGAGATAGCACTCGGGTGACCAGATGTCCCGATTTTTAGATCTTTTTCTTATATAGGCTCCTACTACCCCCCGTTGTAAAAATCGACCCCTGTCCCAATTTTTCACACTTGCTGTCTGGTCACCCAAGATAGCAGTTTAGTGTCTCATCTAGGTCCTGATCCAAAGCCAGTGGTAAACCTTCAATTGACTTCAACAAGAACTGGATCAGACCCTCAGTCCTTTGCCGCTCTGCCAAAATTGCCAATAAAGGGTATGAATTGGTGCCATGTGTGATGGCGACTAAATACACACATTACACCTATTTCCCCATGTTAAGTATCCTCACACCTTCTTGTCAAACTGTTTGAAATGGGCCATCTTGATTATCACTACACATTTTTTTTCTCCTGCTGATAATTTCTCATCTTAATTAATTAGCTTCTTAGAGTTGGTAGGGCAACTCCCACCTTTTCGTGTTCTCTGTACGTGTATATGTATCTCCTTACTATATGTTCCATTCTATGCCTCCAATCAAGTGGGCTGTATCCCCCGAAAGCTTATGCTCAAATAAACTTGTTAGTCTCTAAGGTGCCACAAGTACTCCTGTTCTTTTTGTAAATAGCCATTAAGCATTGGACAGAGACCACTAAGTCATTTCACAGAAGCCAATGAACAGATTTTGACTAATGTTGGGAACCTTTGATATGGGCAGCATTCAAACCAGCAACCTACATGTGGAAATGTCCTTATCACCAACCTCTTGAGCCATCAAGTTCCTACATTTATATATTCCAGGCTTCCTAAGGTGCACACTTGTGGTATTTACCTTCCTCCTAGGGGCCTTGTGAAGCTTCCCAGTTGTAAATCCTATAGAGCTCTTCAGATGGAAGATGCTTTATAATTACAAAAGGCCGTTTTTGTTTTTCCCAGTCTGTTCATTATGAAAGCATTGAATTATATAAAAAACCTACTGTAAAACTGTCATCTTTCCTGTTACATCACAGCAATAACTATGCTGGCTCAGTAGCTTTTTAAAATTGACCGAGATATTTATTCCCATTGGTTCACATGCCAATGTAATTTTTCCTAGTTGGAAACAGTTGTTGAACTGGAAATGTAACTCTTGCCCAACCGTTATTTTATAGGCATGTTTCCCTAATACAGAGACAATAAATAGGCATTTTTGTGGTCCTAAATATTGTAAAGATTATCCTCTTTTGGTGGGTTAGCCAATTACAATAAGTTCATGAGCAGCTTGTCAGAACGGAACAATAATCATTTTAAATTTTTGAATAAAGGTTTTGCACATTTTTAAGTTTCATCTTGTTGTCTGCCTGTGAATGCTTTGAACTGTTAATAACCATAATATATACATCTTTAAAGCACTTTGCCTTTTTAAAGCATTTTGCTAATGATCATCACAACACCCCTGTAAAATAGTTAAGTAACATATTATTTCCCCCATTTTACAGGTAGGGAAACTGAATCATAAATCAATTTCTCCCCCTCCCTCCCATAATGAATTCACACAGGAAAGCACAGTGTTAGGGCAATATTGTATCTAACTATTACAAAGAGGAGAGGCTTTGTAGAGTTACGTTTAATTACATCTGCTGGACAATAAACTGAACACAAGTACGGACGGTCAAAACATTCAGAGTTTTGATATTTTTCTATTAAAAAAAAAAGGAACATATCAAATTTTTGTGACCATTGTCATGAAACATTTTGTTTTGTTTTCCAAATGACTCACAAGTTCAACAGAGGAAAAAAATACATTTGTGCAGTCTCATCATAAAAAGGGGTCGGAGCTGTAAAATATCAATCTGGGTCCAAACTTTCCCCAAATTTAGTAATGCTTAGATATGGGGTTTCCATTCAGCCTATTATAGTCACAGGGATCAGCCTGAAAGGTTGGATCTGAAGCTGTAGCTTTCCAGACCTGGGAGTTTACTCCACTACTTTGAAGTGAATATACCTTTTTTTAATGCCAGATTGTTTGGTCCACGGCACTGCTTTAAACAGGGCAGCCAGCTCAAAGGATTGTCATGTCTAAAAGTTACATGGTTTTTAACTTTCATTCTTTATGGTATAAGACAAATTCCCATATATCTCTTTAAAATAATTCATACAATCTGCTTTTCTCTACTGCCTGGAGCACAACTTACCTTAGGAAGACTGAATGATTGAGTTGGCCTTTCCAAAATTTGAACCTGCAGTTCCAAGGGATTTAGGTATTTAAAAAGCAGTGCTAAGCCATAATGCTTTCAGTCTCAGAGTTTTCCAGTTCTTTTTTGCACTTGGTTTCAATGCATCCTTTGCCACCACTGTACACAAATCTACAGTAATACAACACTGAAATATATAATGCTACTGCTTCTATATAGTGTACATGTCAAATGTTATTTAATTTCCTTTTTCTGGTCAGTTACAATATTAATATTATAGCAATCTCTTTAATTATCTAAAAGAATAACAAAACATTAAATATTTGTGTATTTAGTACAATATGTGAACTCTGGGGTTATAAAATAGCTCCTCCTGTCCAATTGTCAGAATATGGAGAATTGCATCGTCAGCACTTCATGCAACAAATATGCACACTGTGCAACTCATAGTATTCAGCTGCCTTTTTTCATATATGGTGTCAGTCTCCGACAGTGAAATAGTCTTTAAAGTTGATGACATAACATTGGCTTTTACAGATCAACACATTGTCTGATTTGGTTAGAAATCTGCATTTTGTTTCCTTTCTGTGGCTCTTTAGAAAGTGTGTTTGTCTCTTGAAGGTGATGTAGCTGATGACTCAGGTTGTCCCTGCAGTGCTATGTTACAAATCACCTATTTATTGTCCGGCTATACCGAAAGAAGGACAGGAGACACTTGATATGGATTTTAATCAGGCCGCAACTTTATTATATAGATGTCTGGGACTACCCGGCAGATAAAGTGTACAGGGCAGGCAAATCCATGTTTATTCAAATCATTACTCGGGGCTTCCACCAGCCCCCCTTCATTTTCCATCTAGGTCCTCCAGCCAACCCATGGCTTGGACCTTACCATCCACCCCCCCTCATAGGAGGGTTAAGAACAGGGGGAGTTGGCTCCCTGCTGTACCAATCATAGGAGTCCCAAACCCCCACACTTGTTCTGTTCCTTTATGCTGCACCTCCTTTTAAGTCATTTACCAGGCCATTTATCTGGTCACTGGATGCCTTCCCTATTGGACCTGCACTGGACATCCACCCCACCCTTACAAAATAAGTTGCGACATCTAGCCTACCACCTTTTCTTCTTACCAGAAAAGGTCCTCCCTGACAGCCGCTGTGGGGAAGATGAAATAAACTCACTCCATCAAACCCAATCTGGTGGCGAGGGAAAAATTGCTTCCCAGCCCCCCTAAAAAGGAGCGATTAGCACAGTGCCCACAGCAGGTCCTAACCCAACCCGATATTCGCCACCTCTAGGGGAGGGAGGGTGGGTGCTTCCTTGCCTGCTGCTTGGAGAAAGAGCTTCCAACACCCAGGGCTTGCTCCTTTATAGCCTTCTGACCTCACATTCCCAGGGAGTGAGTCAGTGCTGCAAAGCCGACCACCACTCACCGTTTGCAGCAGTTTCTGACCTTCCCCCAGCCCGCCATAAAGCCCAGACAATGTTCCTCTGACTTCAGATGTGGTGCGGTCATTATTGAAGTACACCTGAAAAAAAAATACACCTTTTTTGCACTGCACTCTGGCTCTTGTCTATCTCTTTTAAAGTGGGGCTGTCCCTTGAGCTATCATTGGCATAATATTGGGTGAGGGAGTGATTGCTATGCATGATTCTCCATGAGAAGATGTACATTTATTGTTATGAGATTTCTCTGTCTTTCTTTGTGCTCTTTCTCCTCTTACTCCTTTCAATATGCAGTGGAGTGAAGTTGATGTGTATGTGTTTGGGGGTTTTTTTTAGTCCCAATATTGATTATGCTGGAAGCAGAAGACCCGTTTGCTTATCCCCAAGAAAACCTAGTGTGGATGAGTGCCTATGGGGTGAGACCAGGTTTATATTGAAATACACTTTTGGGTTTCTCTGATTGTAGTTTATTATGTGATCGTCTATTGTTTTCCTTAATTTATTGTCTAATAAAAATTACCTTGGAGACATTAAAAGTAATTAAATTAGGATAGATTTTTAAAAGGTTTGGTTATTTATTAAGGCAGTGTTTATACTAGAATTCGGACTGATATCGCAGTTATTTCTACCACTCCCAGGTTTTACTGAATGAGAGGTGTTGTGTTCAGTAAGGCCAGATGGTGGAGGGAATTAACAGCTGCCTCAAACTCTAGCATAGGTGTGAGATTAGGAATAAATTATACTACGGTGGCAATTATCCTAGTCACAGTAACCAAAGCATATGTAATACAGGGGGAATGTTTAGTTTGGCCATTGATTCAGAGCGTGTTACTATCCTTTGGAGGGTAGCGTATTTGTTTAAGTGAGCCATAAAATTTCCTAATAGCCTTGACAAATTCTTGGTTCAGTCTTATGGATTTATCCATTCAGTACTTGTGAAAGTAAATTAGGGAAATTCATCTGTTGCCTATTAAGATTGGTAAGGATTATCAAGGTGCATTATAAAACAAGCTCACTAAACCAGCATCAGCATTCTAGGTATTAGTGATGATGCCTTTTGAAAGTGGAAAAATTGGTTTTGTAGTTGTGTCAGACCTGGACATACAAAAGTGGCATTTATTAACAATGAATGCTGTATCCTGTTTCCTCATGCCTCTGACATCACTTTAAGGGTTGCATGTCCATTAAATGTGTTTCAGACATCACATTGCATCTAGTTAAGCAAAATGACTAATAGATAGAAATTCTATTTCAAATTCCAAACCATTAATATTTTTCTCTAGAATTTTTTGTCTTCTAGGTCATCAACATGCAGTTCAACTATCTGGGAAGACTACTGAAGTTTCAACTGATCAGTCTGACTGTCCTTTGGGGTGAGGTAGTAGGTTGTATAGTTTTAGGGTTATACCCTGCCTGTCAGATAACTATACAATCTACTGTCTTTCCTGAAGTGGCTGTAATATCAGCGCTGGATGTGTCTTCAAAATATAAAACAAAAATACTCTAAGTGGGATTGTCCCTGGCTTCTTCCACTCATTTGCAGTTTTGCAGCTGGATTCAAATAGAATACAAATACTAGCTTTAGTTAGTCTATGCCTTAGAAGTTTTTCATGAGGTACTTTAACAAGTACTGGAATTCTGTATTCGAATTTCTCTCATCAGTTTAAGCATATTATAGATTATTGATGTCAGGCTCTTTTTACAGCTATGGTAGGGATTGTAGGACATTCTACTTGTCTATTAGCAATAAATTTGTGGAATTAATCATATTAAGTTTTAACCTTTGGAGACTGAAGTATTGAAACCCTGGATGTAATAGGTCTCATAGGGCTATGGTTGAAGCACATTGTCTGGATGGTTATGGGAGTTTGAACTACCGTTGCCTGTATGATACCTATCTAGAGATAAATAGGGATGTTCGTTTCTATGAATGTCACTTCAGCACCTTTCCCCAACATTGAACACATTGAAATTATTTTTAAAGTTCGTCAGATTGCAAAATATGAAAATACTTTTACTTTAGCTAGTAGCGTTTGCTTACTAGAGTTTGATATTGGCATGAGCTCCACATGGGCAGAACCTGCACCTGTATGGAGCTCACTGCAGGATGGAGGCCGAAGGATGCAAACATCGTGGTATCAGAAGAGCAACCGGCCATTGAGTCACAGTTACCAGAGTATCGTGTATAAAGAATGTTCTCTTTTGTGATCTAATAAGAGGATTCCGTTTTAGAAAGGACATTTTAATTGGATATTTTAAAATATTAGCCCCTTAATACCGAAAGTTGGGTTTCCCTAGTATGCATCTCACAGCCATTTACTGGATTGTACTGCCATCCCCAGCATCAGAGGATTTAGTAAGAATTTGCCGTTGAACTCTTACTGCTATTGGACTAGCACTCATACAGTGCTCCAATGTCTGTAATTTATATTAAAAACCAATTGAATTTTCACTATTTTCAGTGAGTCACTGGGAGTATGTATGACAGGGTGCAGAGGTAATGAATGATCTCCAGTGAACAGTGGGTTAACTCCAGCTCTGCATCCCTTCCCCTAGCATATGTGCTCAGGGGAAAGGCCGTCAGAGTAGCCACTTGGAAGACAGATGGCCTGATTCTCCATTGCCCTGCACCATGTGCAGTCGTTTACATCCAGTGCAAAAGTGCGCATAAAATGTTACCATTGGAGGTGGTGGCAGTTTGCACCCACTTTGCACAAGTGGCAGTGGCAGTTTAAGGTGCAGGGCAGAAATGGACCCAAAACAGAGAGCATGCCTTTTGGGAAATTGAGTTCCACCTCGGGAGCGATGATGCTAGCATTATTGAGTTTTTCTGTTTGTTGATTGCTGATTTATCTTACTTTCTTGTTACAAACATTACACTGAGAGGAAGAGTCCTTGCTGACTGAAACTCTTATTTCTACTGAGTCATTCCACCAGTTTGCACCGGGACTGTCAGGAAGGACTGATAGCAAAGTTTGCAAGTGTGCTATTCTTTCTATAGGTAACAAAGAAAGGATATATGGACTATTAGAGCACAAGAGATTTCTACTTGGGGATTGTGGATGCAAAGCCCACTGACTTGCTAACCTTCTTCAAAAGAACTTACTTATGCTCTAGCAGGGTGAGGTAGTAGGTTGTGTGGTTTCAGGGTAGTGATTTTGCCCCAATCAGGAGATAACTATACAACCTACTGCCTTCCCTGGTGAGCAGCATTACAGCGCTCCAGGGACTCTTGAGCCTTTCTAGTTCTAAGCAAAGCAACCATTTAAATATCCGGCCATGACCAGCAAAGTAAGTCTAAACATAACTGTGGTATGATCCTGCCCAGAGCAGCTTTTTAATTTTATTAATCACATTATGCTAAATTAATAAATAACTGCCTGCAAATTTGTTTGTTTTTGAGAGTACATTTAAAGTCCGATTTATCCCAAGACGTTCAATAAAATCAAGTTTTTGTTTGTTCAGAAGTTTGTCTGTCCCGGTCTCTTTAATTTCTGGTTCATTTCAATTGCGTGAAATTATCATGGGAATGGATTCCAGAAGAACTGTAACCTCACATACTTGATTTGCATACATCCATGATTTTGGCATTTGAGTGCAACAAACTTTACTAGTTGCATCATGTTTAACAATATAATAATTTGCCTTCCCTCCAAGAATATCTCAGTACTTTATAAACACTCCTGAATTAAATGACACAACATCTGTGTCTTAGGTCAGTTTTATCTTCATTTTATAGTTAAAGAATTGTGGCACAGGTGGTAAAGGGCCTCAAATGCATTGACTAATTTTGTGCAGTTAACTACAGACTCATTTCACAGAATTTAAATGGCTATGTAGTTAATTGGTCCCAACAAACAGCCACCTAGATATCTAAATGCCATGAATTAAACCTGAAAAATTATGGGCAGAAAATAAAGGCCTGTTGAGAATATTTTAAGAATCAGATTCAGAGTGTTTTATTCAGGAAATCTGTGAAAGAGAAAGAATTAGAAGCCATGGTCCTTGAATCCTAGTCCTGTACTTTAAAACCATCCTTATTTCACTGTAAAATGCTATATCAGGACATTGAATACAGCTGGAAGAGTAAGGATAACATTAAAAAGCAAGTGTATTATTATGCACTGTTCATATACAACCAATGCAACAAACTTTGGTTATATAGCATTCCTCAACTACAGACTGGAATGGAAATGAAGTTTATCACAATCTTCTGTACCTTTCTCAGTCATATGCAACACAAAGGAAGACACAAACACTGAGCAAATCAAAAGTGAGGTTCAGATTTTTGGCCAGACAAGCTTTGTTATTCCCAGAATGCAACGTAAACAACCAACATCAGATTAGACAACACGATCGCACACTTTGCCACTTCCGTAGACCGAGCACATTGCACACACCAGGTGTTCCTTGCATCCCTCCATTCCCCACCATGAGCTCCGTGGGTGCCCCCTCCCATCCCCTTCTATTTCAGAGACTCCCTGCCAACCCCACATATAACCTCCCCCATGCCAGGGCTATGTTTGTCCCCCTCATTCCCCCTCTCTCTCATGCCCCCCTTTCCAGCAAGGCCTGGGGCTCTGTGTCCCCCCACCCTCCTTCCTCCAGTACATGACAGGAGCTGTGTGTCCCTCATTTTCCCCTCCCTAATTCCATTGTTCCTCCCCCCATATTCCCTCAATGCCAGATGTTGTGTGTGCCTCGCACTTCTCCCTCTGCCAGGGGTTCCTTTGCGTGTCCTCCGGCCCCATTCTTGTTTCTTTTATTTCTGTCTGGGAGCTAAGTCATTCAGGGTGCCAACATTTTACACTATATTGGAAGGAAGGGCAGAGCTGAGATGGGGATATTGTTATGCTGGGAGGTTGCCATCACACAATTCTTTGATGTGTAGTCAATTATCACATTTCAGACAGACAGAGAAATGCCGTCGAGTTGAGTGTTAGACCTTGCTTCCCTCGGCCAATTACATTACCAAATTAGTAGATTTTGAAAGAAATGGCAATATTATTATTTTATTATTCTGCTTTGTCAGGTTAATGCAATTCACTTTCCATCACTAACATTGGTTATTAGTGTAAGAAAATAAAGGATTATCATTAGCAAGGATAGCAGTTGTTAAAATGGGAGCCTCGGTGAATGTAACAGACCAATTATTTTTATGGCCCTGTGATGGGGTGTCCACCCCACACATAGAAGAGGAGGTTAAAATAGGTTAATTAACCTGATAGGCTGTATCTGGGGGAGAGCCAGGGCTTGGAAGTCTGATTGAAGATGGAGCCCAGCTGAGAAGAAACAGGTGGGGCTAGCATAAAGCCAGGAAGTTGGCAGCAGAAGGGCATTGCAGTGAGGGAGTCTATAGCTGCTCTCTGGATGTTAGAGAAGGAAATCAACCCACTCAGGGGGAGAGTAGAAACCTCAGGGGATCCAAGCCCTGAAGGAGGGGTTTATCTAGGAGGCTGATGGAGTGAAAGCCTGAGAGAGGTGAGGTATGGTAGGATATTGCAGACCTTGGCTGCTGATTAGAGGGTCACTGAGCTGGAACCCGGCATAGAGGATGGGCCTGGATTCCCCTACCAGCCACTGGGGAAGTGGCACCATTTGGGCACTGAAGGGAAAACTGCCGTTTTGAATGGAGAGACGTTGGAAACGGGGGTTGGACCTGACCAGAGGTGAAAGCTATGAAGAGAGAGCATCCCTGATTGCAGAAAGAGGCTGCGGGGCATGCGAATGAGCAATGGAAGGGGCCGTCGGACTTGGAGGGAGTTAATCCCCAGGGCATCTGTGAAGAGGAGCACTAGTGGTGAGAGTAACCTGTGACAGGCTCCAATGCTGGAAATACTTAATGAGTTATGCACATGGTTAAGTGGCCCTAAAATTGTTACATGTTTGCTCACCGTAGGCTCTATCCTTTACTTCCGTAGTGGAGGCACACCTATCTGCCCAGCTGCTGAACCATACCAGCCAGACTGCTGTAGGTGGACGTGCAGTGACGCACCCTGAAAATGCATGGCTTCAGTAATCTAAGGGCAAGCCTCCAGTGCGGTTGGAGGTGTAATGTCCAGCTCAGGTAGCTTTGATTGCACTAGCACAATTTTTTTTTTAAAGTGCAGCTGAAGCAGCGCAAGTGGATGGCATGAGCTAAAGTGGTCTTGGATAGGTTTGTACTCCAGCGACTAGCCCATGGCACTGTAGCCACACTGTTATCTTTAGATTGTTCAGGTAGCCACATTAAATTCTCCTATTGTCATAGCACTGGGCACCTGAGCACTTAGGCCAGCAAAACTTATGTTGCTCGGGGGGGGGAGGGTTCCCACACCTCTGAGTGACACAAGTTTTGCTAACATAAGTGCTAGTGTAGATGCAGCCTAAAAGCGTCCACCCAGAGTTAAAGCAGTTTAACAAATCCACTTTAAACGTTAATTTGCATTAACTTTTCTGAGCATCGCCATGTAGACAAGCCCAAAGTGAAAGGAGCATCTTCCTCTAAGACCAGGTCTACACTACAGACTTTTATCGGTATCACTATATTGCTCAGGGGTGTGAAAAATGTAGTTATACTGATCAACCCCTGTATAGACAGCGCTGTGTCAACGGGAGAGCTTCTCCTGTCAACATAGCTACTGCCTCTCGGGGAGGTGGACTAACTACGCTGACAGAAGACACTCGCTGGTTAGCAGAGAAGCAGCCTCACTAAAGCCCTACAGTGGTGCAGCTGCACTGCTGTTGTGCCGTACGTTAAGACAAGTCCTTGGTAAATTGTGTAGTAAACACATCACTACATTTGGAACAAATCCTGTGAGGTGCTGAGGCCCCTCAATTTCACTTGACATCAAATGGCATAATTCTGGACTTGGTTGTAACTGATGACACTCAACGCCTCACTGGATTAGACTTTTCATTACTATCTTTAAAGAATGGTTAGAAATGTGGTTGATTTGAGTCCATAGAATGGGAAACTGGGAGTTGGTGGAGGAAGGAAAAAAATCTCTGCAAGTCTGACAGTTGCTGGAGATATTGGCTTCCATTTTCTTTTTCCTTCTTGCTTTTTAAAGAGGCTCTCACAATTTAAAACTGTTATCACTGATGTTAGCCACACATTAAGGGCTGAGGGAGCCACACCACCAATTCTGTACTCCTGCTGCTGACAGTGTAATGCACAGAGTCACAGCTGTAGTGTGAACATCTTAGATTGCAATCCCAGTCACACCTTATATTATGAATATCTTAAAATGTTCTGATCATTTTCAGGACAGCTGGGTATGAAATTCCCAGGTTCATCACACACTTGGTATAGTCAAATATGGGAGAAAGGGGCAAGGGGCTGGGAACTGCTTTGCACATTCTACAACAGTCTGCTAGATCTCTTCTGTGAAGTTCTGTTAAAATCTTTTGGCTCTGCTAGGATCAGCATTTTGTTCTTGGTAATGAGCTGTGAGTTTTCAGATTCTAGTCATTCTGGCAGTCCTATTATTAAAAGGAAGGGCCAAAAAATTCTATACAATTCTCTTTGCTAAGATCTACAATAAATACAAAAAGGGGCTACGTTTAGCTTCCCCACCTGCAGTTGATGTGGTCTGTCCTAAGCAGTAGGTGTAATTACAGCTTATGGAAATTGCAATAGAAGCTTTAAAGAACAATGTTATGGCACAGAATATTTTCCAAAATTATAAATGGTTTGTGTAAAAATGCAAGTAGTGTGAACTGGAATCACACTGGAAAATGAACTTTTTTAAAAAAAATCCTGCCAGCATTTGTTCTGTTTGAATTAGTATATTATTTTGTGGCACAAACTAGGTTAGAGGAAAGCACATTGAGAGTTACCCAACAGACAGAGAAATTGCACAACTTGACATCAGAGTCCATTTAGTTTTCTAATGTATGTCTTCATAAAACATTTAGATTTTTCACGTAACAGCATGATTAATGCTGTAGTCATAGACAAATTGCACAGATCTTTCTCTAATAGCACCTGTACTTTTACCTATTAATCTTGGCCTTATTGAAGTCAGTGGAAATTTTGCCACTGACTTCAATGGGGCCAGTTTTCCATGGGGGGAGGGAGGGGGAGGAGGGTAAGGGTAATTTTTGAGACAATAAAACTGATTATACTGTGTATTGCAAGCCACTATATGTTCTACTCCTTATCTGAATGGGATCTAGGAGATTGAGTCCATTTTCTCCAATGCCAACCAGAATGGACGGCACCCCACAACTTGGGAGTGGAGTTGACTGAAACATTTTGATGGAATAGTTTTTCTGTCCAAAAAGACTCTTTTGCTGATATCATGACCATTTACAGGAGGGCATCAACTTCAATTACATTTTTGACAGAATAACTTCAAAACTATTTGAACTGAAACAGAATTATTTTGACTTGGTTTTACACTTTTAATTAGCATTACATTAAAACATTTTGACACTGAAGAACTATTTTGATATTATCAAAATGACATTATCAAAACAAAATGTGTGATAGGGTCATTTTGATATATCTTTTTGGAAACATTTTGGAATTTTTGTTCCAGGGTAAACTTTGACCTTTTGACTTTTCATTCTCATTTGGGACAAAAGGGGGGGAAACAGAAATGTTGGAATTTCCTGTGGGATAGACATTCTGTTTTCTGTTCTGCTCCACTTCCTGGAGTGGGTTATTACCTCTGCTTCAGTCCCCAGAGCCCACTGATCCACTGCCTGCTGTGGTCACAAGGTACCATGGGGATTGAGCCTGACCCTGTTGCCTGCTCTCCCCTAGCAGCAATCAGAGTGGAGCTGCTCACCTTATTCCCCACCCTTTCCCTCTTACCAATAGCAAATCTACCATCTTCCTTGTCCCCCATGCTTGTGGCTGCTGTGTGATTATTTACTCTTCTCCCCTGTTTTCCCGGTGTAGATACTGTCCCTAAGTCTTGAAGGTTCTTCCTCCAACAAACAGGGGTCCTTTTCTATCCATTCCCACCTCCAAACCCCTCATGCACACCCAGATAATCTGTTTGATTCTAAACACCTGCTCTTGCTTCTCCAGTTCATCCAAATTATTATTTTTATTCGAGTAGCACTGCAAGGTCACAATCAGTCTGTGCCTGCCCCAAAGAACATAGTCTTACAGAGAGAGACGCAGGTCATCCATTCTTCAGGGGCACCCTCTGTCCTGTTCCACTGTAACTGACCAAATCTGCCCTCCTCACTTTACCCTGCTCTGCACAACCCAAAAACTGAAGGGGAAGGAGAGGAGCTGTGTAACTGACAACGGAACTTTGAAGCCAAAATCTACTGTCTCCTCCATGCTGATCATCTACAGCAGGGGTTCTCAACCTTTTTCTTTCTGAGCCCTTCTCCCCCCGCGCCCCCCCCCTCCCCACACACACACACAACATGCTATAAAAATTCCATGGCCTGTCTGTGCCACAACTGTTTTTCTGCATCTAAAAGCCAGGGCCAATGTTAGGGGGTAGCATTCAGGGCAATTGCCTGGGGCCCCATGCCACAGGCGGCCCTATGAAGTTAAATTGCTCAGGTTTTGGCTTCAGCCCCATGTGGTGGGGCTTTGGCTTTCTGCCCTGGGCCCCAGCAAGTCTAATCCGGCCTTGCTTGTCAGACCCCCCTGAAACCTGCTCACAGCTCCCCAGTGGGCCCTGGTTGAGAACCACTGATCTACAGCCCCTCTTTGTACCTTGGACTGGTTTCTTCACACCCACTACATCAAATTCATACTTTCTGTCCTTGCCTGCAAGGGCCTGTGCACCACAACTCATGCCTTCCTCTCCACTCTCATCGCTCCTCCTCACCCTATTTGCTCAGTCCAAGCCACACAAGTAAGCAATGTCTTTGTGACCTTTTTTCTATGTCAATGAACTTTCTTCCATGTGCCCCCTTGTGCTTGGAAAACCCCTGTCTGCTGTCCTGGCTTTGTTCACAGCCCATCTGAAACTGCTCTTCTTCCAAGAGAGCTACAAGCCCTAGTGTCCCTAACAGAGAGTAACAGTACAACTGACAAGATACATGTCAAAGCCCACTCTTCAGTAATCTCGCTGTCTGTGTCATCTGCATAGACTGTAAGTGCCTAAGGGCATGGCCCATGCCATTTTGCCTGTCTGTGTCAAACCTAACGGGTTATGGCCCCCTATATAAATAATTACACACACAATGTTAAAAGAACATTACTAAGGCTGCAAAGTCAAGCACTCAAGTTAGGAAATGCCAGGGTGAAGATTGCCAGTGCAGCTGTAATTTGGCCCCTTTGTTTATCAGCATTATGATACAGTCTTTAATCACACGATAGCATACTACTTTTCCACAGGGCCTCTGCCTCAGTCAGTATGCAGCGTCGAGGGTGCTTATTGTTCAATACATTGCTCCAGGCCTTATTTACTGCTCACTATTCAAACCCTACATTGAAGACAGAATTATTCATTTCCTCATGGGCTTTTCTATGACTTTCATCACTGTAGATCTGAGTGCTACACAAATATTAATAAAGGAATTTTCACAATACCCCTATGAGATATGGGGGTATTATTAGCCCCATTTTATAGATTTGGAACTGAGGCCCACAGAGCTTAAGATTAAAAGAATCTGCTAACTTTGGGTGCCCTGATTTTTTCAGAGTACTTAGTATTCTATAGCACTTGGTATATACAAAACACAGTGCCTATAAACTCCAATTGTAGTTGGGAACGCACAGCACTTTTGCAAACCAGATCCCAGGGTCTCAAGTCAGGCACCTAGAAAGTGAGGACCACTTGGGAGAAGTTTGGTTTAAGTGACTTGACCAGCATCCCATAGGAACTCTATGGCAGAGACAGGGACAGAAACCATTTCTTCAGCACAGCATTCAACTACCTTAACCCTGTCCCATCTCTTCCTGCAGTCCCTTGCCTTGGTCACCACTCACCTTCCAAATTCTGCACCACACTCTCATTCGCTAGACAACCTGAATGAATCCCCACAGCTGGGTCCATTCTGTGCACTGAATGAGGCAGGGGTCTTGTGAAAAAAATAGCATGTAATTAAAGATTCTAGAAATTAAGGCTGTTGGTGTCCCTTTAATAGTTAATATAAGAGAACAGTGTTTGCCAGTTCCTGGGAATATATGTTAATGGCTGAATGCCAAAAAACAAAACCAATACCTAGGTTGATGGGAATGATGTAAGTTCTCATATATAACCTTAGTTACAGCAGAAAGAGGGGTATCCATTAGCAAGGTTTTCAGAGGGGAGAAACCTTAGTCATCAACCTATTGACATGAACCTGAAGAAAACATCATTACAAAAGAATCTGAAAAACTACCCCCCTTCCACAGTGCATGATTAAGATGTCAAATAGCATCCTTTCCACAGGCTTATGCTACTCTTCAGCAACTAGTGCCATAATATAACTGTGCATATGAGCTCACATAGGGACCTTGTGTGCAATGTAGCCTCACAAGAGCTGCAAAAGCACATTTGTGCAGTAAGTGACTTGATCAAAAAAAAAACCCTGAAGTCAATAGAAGGATTCCCATTGAGAACTGGACTGGGCCATTAGAGACTTTCATTACAGTAATTATGAAGAAAAGTAAACAATTCTGCTACCAATGTGCATAGCTAGGCTGTTTCTGCATTTCTATTGCTGTTTGTGGCTGAATAATAGCTTTTTCCCTCGTCACCCATCATCTGGTTCTGAATCACGCAGCGAGGTGGTACTCCCATGTTTGGGACATCACAGCTTGTGTAAATGATTGCAATAATGCAGATGTGTAATGGGGTCAAATTAAGGTTGTGCAGGCAACCATACACTGGTATCTTCTAATGGCCTTCTGAGTGCTTAACTTTGTACCCTTAATAGTGTAGTTTTAATGTGTAATGTTCTAGGGCAGGAGTTCTCAAACTGGGGCTTGAGACCCCTCAGGGGGTCACGAGGTTATTACATGGGGGGTCACAAGTTGTCAGCCTCCACCCCAAACCCCGCTTTGCCTCCAGCATTTATAATGGTGTTAAATATATTAAAACATTTTTTAAATTTATAACGGGGGGGGGTCACACTCAGGCTTGCTGTGTGAAAAGGGTCACCAATACAAAAGTTTGAGAACCACTGTTCTAGGGTTTGGGGTTGGGTGTCTTTTAAAGCCAAATGAAGAAAAAATTCCATCATGGGGCATGATATTGATACCTACATGGGTCATCACCAGCATTGGAAACTTTAGTTCCGCTGCACAGGCCTCTGTCTCCTAGCCCAGCCAGTGCCAGTTCCCCCTGGCTCCTTGTCCTAATTCAGTTGCCCTGCCCCCACTCACATTTTCCATCCCAACTGACTCCTGTTCCCAGTTTCATCACCATAGGCCCTTCTCCAAGCTCTGTGTCTGGCACCCTGGCTTGTTGTCCTCATCTTTTTGCCTACTGAGTCCTGGTCCTCCTTCTGCCCTGTGTCTCTTCATCAAATCGGTCTCCCTTCCCATGCACACCTTGTTTCAACCCCTCACACTGGTTCCCAGTCCCTTTCACAGTCTCCCCATCCAACTTGTTATCCAAGTCTCCCATCTTCCCTCCCAAATCCCTGGTTCCCAATCCCACTCATTTTCCTTCCTGTCTCTGTCCCAGTCTCCCTTCTCAAGCAGTCTCAGTTGCTCCCCCTGGCTCCCAGACTCCTTCTGCAGTCAGTCCCTCTCCCACTCAACCTCCAGTCCCAGTTTCCCTCTCCTTCATCCCTGACATCCTCCAGTGCCAGTCTCCCCACTAGGTTTTTCATCCCAATCTCCCCTCTCCGCCCCTCTGACCCCCCTAGATTCAGCTTTTGTCCTCTGTGCATTCAAATCAGGCAACCTGCACCAGCCCAGAGGTGTAATTGCAGGCCTAGTTCTGCTCAGCCCTGGGTTGGAACATGTAAAATACAGACGGAAGCCATGGAGAACTTAGCTGCTAAAAACCTAAGAAGTTCTACTGAGCAAGTGCAAACGGATCTATTCAAAGGCTTATAACTTGACTTTATTTTTCATGGGGTTTTCATGGGGACTGCAAAAGACACATCCCTAGGGTGACCAGATGTCCTGATTTTATAGGGACAATCCCGATTTTTGGGTCGTTTTCTTATATAGGCTCTTATTATCCTCCACCCCATCCCGATTTTTCACGCTTGCTGTCTGGTCACCCTACACATCCCTGATGCAAAGGCCGTACCCTGCCAAACTTGAAGTCCTTGTTCCAAAGCATGAGGGCGCTAGGACTGTTCAAAGAAAAGGTCACCAAAATAGTTTTAACATGGGCAAAACTGCATTTTATTTTTTTTTCTTAGCCTCATTCTTGGAAACAGCTGAGTCATTTTGGCTGAAATTTGCCTCGGGTTGAAGGGGTGGGTTTTTTGTTTGTTTGTAAAACACCTGGCATGAAAAATCTTCGCCCAAATGGTTCAAGTCTGACAAAGTTATAAGCAACAGAGAACAGGGTCTGCTAATGGGAAGGATCAGGCAATCTCCATAATAAGTAGTGCCAACCCTGTCTATACTTATTTGCCTTTGGCACACATAGGCCGTCCCGCCGACAGCAATTCCAGGCCCCAAGGCAGAACAGTCAATGGTCCCCCTAGAAAGGGATTTCTGAGGTTTATGATGCTACCTTTTATCCAATTGATAACACATTAGTACCCACTATGCATCAGTTGTGGCATTGCTGGATCTAGTTAATTTTTTTTTCCAGTTACAGCACCAGTGTCAAACAAATTGTGAGCCTTAATATAAGATGTAGGATTTGTTGTTTTGAATTATATATTTAAATTAAATAAATACCTTATGGAATGAAATTAATTAATATATAAAGCATTTAAAGAAGCACAAAGTAAGAAAACACCTAAAGTATCAAGCAGGCTAATTAGACACCTAATCATGATTCATGTGTAATCTAAAGACAAGGAAAAAACTGATATACAAGATGTAACTGCATATGACCAGCAACATTAAAATATACAATACAATAATTGTGCTGCTGGTGCTGTTGGATATCAACACCCAAAGCAATGAGGAGATGACAGGCATGGTGCGCCACATCTACCAGGAGAGATCTGAGGAGGCAGCCAGGGGCGAAGGCAGAGGGAAAACCCATGCCTCGTTCCCTGGCTGTGCTCATGATTAGGGTTGCCAACTTTCTAATCGCACAAAACTGAACACCCTAGCCACGCCCCTTCCCTGAGACCCCACCCCCCACTCACTACATTCCCCCACCTTCACTCACTTTCACTGGGCTGGGCAGGGGGTGGGGGTGTGGGAGGGGGTGAGGGCTCTAACTGGGGGCTCCAGGCTGAGCAGTGGGGCTGAGGGATTTGGAATGTGGGAGAGGGCTCTGGGCTGGGGCTGGGGCAGGGGTGGGGGTGTAGGAGGGGATATGGGCTCTGGGCTGGGGGTGCAGGTTCTGGGGTGAGACGGGATGAGGGGGTTGGGGTGCAGGAGGGGGCTCTGGGTTGGGGGAGCTCAGGGCTGGGGCTTGGAGTTGGGGCTCAGGGTTGGGGCAGGGGCTTACCTTCGGCGACTCCTGGTCAGTGACACAGCGGGGCTAAGGCAGGCTACCTGCTTGTCCTGGCACCACACTGCGCCTCAGAAGTGGCCAGCAGGTCTGGCTCCTAGGCGGGGGGGTCTGGAGGCTGAACATGCTGGCTTGGCGAGGAGCTGCAGCCCTGGGAGAGGAAATCTGGTAGCGCAGAGGTGGGGGAATTCCTAGTTTGAGGAGCCCACCAAGGATTAGGTATGAGCTGAGCACTGGGTATCAGGACAGAGGCAGCTTGCACACTGGCAGAAATTTAGGTGCCTAGGGGATTTTATCACTGATGTAAAGGCACCTGGAGAATTTAGGCGTCTACGGGATTATGTGACAGCTGACCAGGGTTTTTCAGGATCTAAATTTTAGCCTTAAGTGCCTCAAATGGCAGTTTGGGATAGATCTGCAAAGGGATTTAGATGCCTGTCATTTTTGAAAAGGGGACTTAGCTGTCAAAATGACACAGGCTTTGCAGTGCTGAGTGGAGCAACATCTAACCACACTTAAAAATCTGGGCCACAATTCCTATTGATTTTCAACAGGACTTATGCTCCTAAGTCACTTAGGCACTTTAGAATGTTCTGCCCTTTTTTGTAAACCATATCATGGTAATCAGAGCATGCCACAATTTTTGTGTGGTTATGGAATACAGTTACTGTCCAGATTCCACTAAAAATTGGAACCATATGAGCAAGCAGGTTAAGAGACAACCAAGCTGTAACTAGGTTCCCGGACAAGTTTTTGTACTACAGCCAGGGCCTGAGGCTCTCAGCAGAGAGGTTATTTTTCTGTCAGGCTAGCAAGGCTGGTATACTCAACTGTAAACAATAAAACCTTCACCCTCAAGGAGCCCAAGTGAAAGATTAGAATGCAAATAAATGTTTTAGTGTGTATAAAAAAAGTCTCTGAATCAGAGGAAAGTGTGCAGCAGTTTTCATATTAGTGCATGTTTGTAATTAACACTTGAAGAGGGAGTAACACTCCGTGCACTTAGAATCAACACAATTAAATAAAAATGCTTTTTTTGTATTGTTCTCAATGTAAACATCTCAACTGGAAGTGAAATAGTTTCTGCTCGCACACAAGGTAATTGTCATGAACTCTAGTCTATTGTGAAAAATGGCAGCTTAATCTATATCAAATGACAAGACAGATTTTTCAGAACATCTCACTTTTGGTGGGTGGTGGAACTGTTAAGTGTGTAATATAGCTTACTGCACTCCAGGGACCAAGGTGTTTCAGCCTAATCTCCATCTTCACACTCCTTCTCAGATGGGTTGTTCTCTCACTCACTCACACACCCACCCATCCCACACATTCTGTCTTGCTGATGTAACCTTTATGCAGTTCTGTCTCTTACATCTGTTCAAAAGATACTTCCTGAGCTTGCAAATGACTACTGGATAATAAGATGTGGAATGACTGCACCAGGGTATTTTTTTTGGTGTGGAGGGGTTTGGTTTGTTGTTTTGTTACGGTGACTTCTGTTGAGATTGGGCGTATGGTAGAGCTGGTCAAAATATAGCCACCATTATTTTTTTTTGTGTGCAAAATTTCACATTTTCCTTTGTTCCCCTTTCCACCCTGTTTTTGCCACTGAGTGCAATAACATGAAGGGCATTCTGGATTTGTTTTTGTCTTTTCATTTTTCCTTTTGCAACTACGTAACTCTTCAAAGGTCTCCAGGTTTTGAAAAAATTACCTAGTGGCAGAGTTAGGTTCATTTTCATCCTTTTGCCACTGGATAACTTTTCCAAAATTGAGGAAGTTTTGAAAGCTTTATACAATGGCAAAAGATTACAAATTACAAAATAATTCCCAAACCCTAGACATGCATCTATTGCATTCAGGGGCAGAAAGGGGAAAGAATCCAACATTCAAAATTTCATTTAAATATCAAATTGGGGGGGGAAATGAAACTGACTCAAAAGTTTCATTTTTTTTCAATGAAATATTGTATTTTCAAATATTGAATGAAAAATGTTGACATCCTCAGTAGGTGGTAATATATCTGCAATTCACACTACCCCTTTGTTTCTTAAAGGACAGCTATGGTATTTTGCACAGCCACACACAAGATAACAGCTGTTGCAAGATTAAATGAAAAATGTATTTTTGAGGGGGAAATTACAGTTTACTTGGTATAGTGCAGTCATGACTGCACTATCTTTTCTCCTAGTGTGGACACCACATATATGTTCTTACCACATGTTTGCTAATGCATAACTACTAACATATGCTAAAATCCAAATGAAGAGACTGCAGCTTGTAGCTTTCACATGTGGTAACTGGTTGAGGTAAATGCTATGTGGGAACTCAGGGTTTATCTTGACCCACCTGTGTTAAAACTACAAACTAATTTGTGTTCACTAGGATTTTACAACATTTTACCACGAGGTAAAAACACACCTTATTTTCCCTAGTGAAGACAAGGCCATATTTTCCTCTCTGTCCCTGTGCCAATTAGCACTTCTTGTAATGCAGCATGTCGCAAGGGACTGTTGTAACTGGAAATCTTTCCCATTGGAACTAGAGATGGTAAAAAGTGTTAGCTCTCCAATTATATTTAAAGAATATTTCATTCCTGCTAATGTAAAGTAACACTTAGCAAACTGGCCACTTTTACACCAGGAAACCTGCATATTTAGGGAGTTGAGAGCAGGTCATGCTTTCTAGTTCTGGAAACTGGGGAGAGTTGTCTAGCAATGGGGAGATGCCTCAGGCAGTCACTTTACATGGCCGATTCACCCCCATTTCCTGAAGGTTCTGTCAGGTCAGGAACTCACAGCTGTGAGGCAAGTCAATCAGGAATGCCCATCTGTGGGAATCCATGAGAGGACCAGTGGGAAGGTGAATAAGGGAACTGACAATGGGAAGGAGGTGAAAATGTTGATCTCAGTGAGATGGGGGAAATGGCATCAGTATATGGGGGAGGATTGGGAGATGCTTTGTTTTGAAAGAGAGAAAGAGGAAGAGCTGAAGATGAGTCTATATTAATGTTGCTCTATGTAATTTACTCTTGAGGATTAATGGGGGGCTAGATTAGGCACAAACTGAACTGTATAATGCCATAGCTTGTGTAAGTATCTCCGCATAGGTGCAGCAGTCTGCCCACTCCCCAACTGCAGGGTCAAGGGCCTAAAACAGCATGTGGCTATCTAAGAAAAGTACAAACATGCCACAGTCTTGATCCTAAATGTAACTGTAAACAGGATGTAAATGTAAGTAGAAAATCTTTAAAAATGTCATGTAGCTTCAATGAAACAGTCACTTTACAGAATTCTACGGTGTAAAGAACATCATTTTGTCCTCTTATGTTTTTTTCTCCATTACATTTGTCTGGGTGTGGAGGTGTTGATGAAATGAATTACACAAAACTCTCTCTCTCTCTCTCTTAATTAAAAGAAGCTGATGTAGCAGAGGAAGCAGTGGCTAGGTAAGTGTACAGAGCCATCTGCTGGCTGAATGAGTAATTTTTTTCACAGCTCTTAGTTTAGAGAACTATGTCTTGGTGCATGTGTTATATCAACATGAAGAGAGAGAGGTATGTGTGTGATGGTAAATTTGTGCGGGGGGAGGATCATGGATGCGCCACAGCAAAAGTTTATGGGGCTTTGATTCAAATCATGGTATACCAGGGATGAATTTGTCCCAATTTGGAATTGCATTGAAGATTCCAGACCTCTTCAGAATTATTTATAAAGCCATCAACAGGGGCGGCTCCAGGCACCAGAGCAGCAAGCGCGTGCCTGGGGCGGCCTGCCAGTCGCCGTGAGGACGGCAGTCAGGCTGCCTTCGGCGGCACGCCTGCGGGAGATCCGCCGGTCCCGCGGCTTCGCTGGCAATTCGGCGGCGGGTACGCCAAAGGCGCAGGACCGGAAGACCTCCCGCAAGCATGCCACCGAATCCTCATTACCAGCAGACCTCCCGCAGGCACGCCGCCAAAAGCCACCTGACTGCTGTGCTTGGGGCGGCAAAAACCATAGATCCGCCCCGGCCATCAACATCATGATACTCAGGTACTCCACAATTAAAATACAATCATCATTCATGAAATATACTACATAGATCTAACAACACTAAAAAGCCAAATGTGAATTTACAAGCATTTTTAGATAGCTACTCATTGCCTCTTTTCCTCCCTACAATCCCCATTCTAGGCCTCAGATTTGCTGGAGTTGTAGAGGTCCTTTAGTACGGCCATCTTTTCCCTTGCTTTCCTGACCTACTGGAGGTATGTTGGTAGAGTGTACTGTTATTTAAAACAAGCTCTCACACCACAAGGCGTATATCCACTCATTCACACCTTTTCTCTCTCTTATACACACACACACACACACACACACACACACACACACTATTCTGTTCACTGCAGCTTTCCTCCTTCTCAACCCTAACACATTCATTTAATTCAGTCCCCTCCTTAAATTCACTGGTGCATCTGTTGATTCTGTAGGTGGGTTTGTTTGTTTTTTTTACTGGTAGGAAAAGAAATATTGAGGCGAGTGTGTTCATTTCAAACCAAAGGAGCTTAGCATCTGACCAATTGTGGAGGAGTCGTGTGGTTAGTAGGCCTCTGAGGAGAATTTGCCATGAGCCAGAATACTGCTCTCTGTCTCAATCCCCAATGCTCTTGTTCTCTCACCTGAAGGTTCTCCATAGATGATTTATGGTGCCTACTGACCCCCCCAAATGGAATCATAGCCCCTTGTATTACACAGTGCCTTCTGTTATTCTTAGTACAGTCTGTAGATTTATGATGGCTTTTAAGACAGGCAGTACATGAAGAAACATGATCTCGCGGGGGAGGGAGGAAGAGAGAGACCAAAAGAAGTTGAAGTGGTGGAGCTGAACATTATGTGGGGATCCAGGCTTGCCTGTTTACTGCTCACAGCTTTTCAATCTCAAGCACGTTTCAGCTGTTTTAGCCTAACCCAGGGGTCTCAAACTCAATTTACCTTCGGGCCAGTGCCAGTCCTCAAATCCTCCCAGCGGGTCAACGTCACTCACTTACCTGAGGCTCCAAGGTAGGGTGGACTGTGGGTCTCTGTGTGCTACTGCCCCCAGGCACCACCCCTCCAGCGTGGCAGGGTCAGTGAGCGGAGGCACAGTCCTGCCCCTGGGCTGCAGGAAGGGGCCGGCAGCCATTGGAGCAAGCAGGCAGACATTCCTCAGTTCTGCAGAGCTGCCGGGGCCCCTGGGGGCGGGGGGAGTGCCTGGGGGCGGCAGGTGGGGCCAAGGGAGAGACCAGGTCCCAAAACTGCGGGCCACATTAAGGAGGCTCGTGGGCTGCAGATGGCCCGCGGGCCAGGATTTTGAGACGCCTGGCCTAACCAATGAGCAAAACAGAAATCTGCATTCTTTTGCAAGTGATGCTTTTTCATGGGTGGATATTCTTTTTATGGTTTAACATTTCTAAAATTAGGTAATACATGGTGTATTATATAATTATTAATTATATAATGCCAAAAATGTACCTGGCAATTTACAATATAGAAAACCACTAATTTCCCCACCCAGAAATGTTTACAAACTAAGGGCTAGATTATGACTTTAAGGCACAGCCCTGAGGAAAGGATGGTGTATTGGTAAACAGACTAAGGGCACACAGTACCTTCCAGGGCTCTCTTGTTGCACTGGATGGGGGGAAAGGAATAATTTCTGACCCCATTTTATGGGGCTCAGCATAGAGCTCCGTTGGTTGATGCATACAGCGATGCAGCTGAGAGTCCGCCTACTCTCCCCATCCACTCATTCTCAGGGGAAAGAACTTTAGGTGAACCCCTGCTCTGCCACGTGTGCTGTGGCGAGACACCGGCCAGTAGGAGGAACTCTGTACACTGAGAGCTAATTCCCAGGACAACCAGTAGGAGGTGCCGCACTGGTGAGTCTTGCTTTGCTACAATGGGATTTTTGTGAAGCTCCTAAGCAAGTTAGGTATCTAAATCCCTTTTAAATCAATTCACTTAAGTACTTTTGATCATCCCAGTAGGCTTAAACATAACTGTCTTTAGATTATTATAAAATTGAGCTTATTGAGTATAGAGTTCATTAGCATTTATAAAGTTGGAAGTGTCCCTTTACATTTTGAATAGCGTTTCTTTAGAGACAGTTAATGCAAAGTACTTTTGAAATCTGATTTACCTGTTACTGAATCCTTGACCAATTAGGCCCCATTCTTGCAGTGATCACTACTCCTGTGTGGAACTCCTTGCAAGACTGGAGACTTGTTGTAGAAGGCAGCATAACAGCTGCAGGCAATGCTTCTCGCAAGCTTGATGAGCTTGTAGAGATTTATCGATCAGCAGCAGGCACCCTTCACTAAAAGGTCACGAATAGTGAAATATTTCACACACTTTAGCTGGACAGTGAACAAACATGACATCTCATCAGCTTACAACTGCCTAGTTGAACCTTCTTGTTACAAGTAGACAACCTTGGCATGCTGTACTACTTCAAACTCTGTGTGTGTGTGTGTGTGTGTGTGTGTGTGTGTGTGTGTGTGTGTACACACACACACACACTTACAAACAACACACCATCTTGAGAGGGAAGGAGCATGGTCTGTAGCTTTTTTTTTTTTTTTTTTTGCACCCTGTTAAAGACTCAGTATTGGAGAGTAACTATTGAAGGCCTGTTCACCATTTGCAAGCACTCCCCTGCTTGGAAGTACTGGAACTTTCTGAATTGGGTGTGCTCAGCCCTAATATCTTATGTTCTACAGTGCAGTGATTTTTGAACCACTCTAAATACGGGTCTGAGTGATTAGATTGTAGGGGGACACATCAAAATTAAAAGCAGGTTACTGGGCTGGAGCTATGAGGAAGCTCTTCAGTATTACAGATTATAAAGGAAAAAGACCTTCAACCAGAGCTGTGGTTTGGTGGGTTAATGACTCACTCTAATTCAATCTTTGACCTAAAAGGGACTGATTGGCTTACCACATGCAATCAGTCAGGCATGTTTCTTTCTGGGCCTCAGTGCACCAGGCAAGAGCATCACTCTTTAAAGTGAAAGGAAGATGAGAATGTGACCACTCTTAGGTGGGCTGGAATCGCAAGTTACTCTGCTAATTAGTTGTTTGTTGGTAGTGGGTGCCAAAGCATAATAGTTATAAGTAGGGCTGTCAAGTCATTAATCACACAATTAATTGCACCGTTAAATAGAATACCATTTAATTATTTTTGGATGTTTTCTACATTTTCAAATATAGTGATTTCAATTACAACATAGAATACAAAGCATACAGTGCTCACTTTATCTTTATTACAAATATTTGCACTGCAAAAAAACAAGAAATACAGTAACTCCTTGCTTAATGTTGTAGTGTTCCTGAAAAATGCTACTTTAAGCAAAACGATGTTAAGTAAATCCAATTTCCCCATAAGAATTAATGTAAATGGAGGGGGTTAGGTTCCAGGGAAGTTTTTTTTTTGCCAGACAAAAGACTATATTTTTTTAATACAGACATTGAACCATAGAATATTAGGGTTGGAAGGGACCTCAGGAGGTCATCTTAGTCCAACCCCCTGCTCAAAGCAGGACCAACACCAACTAAATTGAGAACACTTATTGACACAAGATTTCAAATATACCACTCCATGCTCCCCCAAAAGCCTGATCCTGCAGACACACAACAGAGTGCTCCTCTATTGTGAGAAAGTAGAATCACCACCTACGGCTATCGGGGTGGTTCAGGTTTAGTTAAACATTGCTACCCTTGCCGAGCCTGCTACATCTCCAGGATTCCATGTTATTTTGGGTCAACTGGGTTACCATGCAGACCCAGCCCAAGTGTGCAAGAAAACAATCCTAGGGAGTGGAAGGGTACCTTCATGAACACACACAAAGTCATAAAAAGCAACAGAGAGTCCTGTGGCACCTTTAAGACTAACAGATGTATTGGCGCATAAGCTATCAGGGGTGAAGGCCCACTTCTCTGTTGCTTTTTACAGCTCGAGACTAACACGGCTACCCCTCTGATACAAAATCGTAAGTGACCCAAGTCCTCACCTCGTGGGCCAGGAGCGCTGCCTGCGAAGCCGCCAGCCAGGCCGGCTCATATATACACACACAGTATAAGTTTTAAACAATTTAATACTGTACACAGCAATGATTGTGAAGGTTGGTTGGGGTGGTGGAGTAAGAGGGTGGAATACTTCCCAGGGAATGCCTTCCTGCTAAATGATGAACTAGTACTTGGCTGAGCCCTCAAGGGTTTAAAATGTTGTTAAGGTAGCTTCACACTTTACAAGGCAGCACGAATGGAGGGAGGGAGGGGAGACCACACGGCAGAGACAGAGACTCTGTGTGTGTGTGTGTGTGTGTGTGTGAGTGAGAGAGAGAGAGAGAGAGAGAGAGAGAGAGACACGTGCATTGCCTTTTAAGTCTGCTGACCCCACTCTCAGTACATTGGCTTTTTAAGTAGATCAGCAGCTGCTATCAGCAAGCTCCCTCTGTCCTGAGCCCTATCATATCCCCCTCCCCTGTGGAGGTAAGGTATGGGGGGGGGCAGGAGTGGGGGATGGGCACACCCTGACTTTAGCATCCCTCTTCCCCGCCCTTTGCACAGCAAGCAAGAGGCCACCAGCCGAAGGTTGATTTTCTTCTTTGGTGGTTCGGGTTCTGTAGTTTCCGCATCAGAGTGTTGCTCTTTTAAGACTTCTGAAAGCATGCTCCATACCTTGTCCCACTCAGATTTTGGAAGACACTTCAGATTCTTAAACCTTGGGTCAAGTGCTGTAGCTCTTTAGAAATCTCACATTGGTACCTTCTTTGCATTTTGTGAAATCTGCAGTGAAAGTGTTCTTAAAATGAACATGTGCTGAGTCATCATCCAAAACTGCTATAACACTAAATGTATGGCAGAATGCAGGTAAAACAGAGCAGGGGACATACAATTCTCCCCCTAGGAGTTCAGTCACAACTTTAATTAACACTATTTTTTTAGCGTGCCATCAGCATGGAAGCATTGTTCTCTGGAACGGTGGCCGAACCGTGAAGGGTCATATGAATGTTTAACATATCTGGCACATAAATAACTTGCAATGCCAGCTACAAAAGTGCCATGCAAATGTCTGTTCTCACTTTCTGGTGACGTTTTAAATAAGAGGGCAGCATTATCTCCTATTAAATGTAAACAAACTTGTTTTCTTAGGGATTGGCTGAACAAAAAGTAGGATTGAGTGGACATGTAGACTCTGAAGTTTTACATTGCTTTGTTTTTTGAGTGCAGTTATGTAACAAATCTACATTTGTAAGTTGCACTTTAAGGACAGATTGCACTACAGTACTTGTATGAGGTGAACTGAAAAATACTATTCCTTTTGTTGTTTTTACAGTGCAAATATTTGTAATCAAAAATACACTTTTGATTTCAATCACTCTATATGAAAAGCTGGAAAAATATCCAAAATATTTAATACATTTCAATTGGTATTCTATTGTTTAACAGTGCACTTAAAACTGCAATTAATCACAATTAATTTGAGTTAATCGCAGGAGTTAACTGTGATTAATCGACAGCCCTAATAAGGAAAAGCAGCACCCTCCTGTTTAAGGATTTGTCCACAGTGGAACAGCTTAGTCATTGAGCCAGAAAGAGAGTATGTGAGAGAATGACTCTGTAGTCCAGAGGTTAGGACACCCCACTAGGAGGTGGGTCCAGTCCCTTTGCTCCATTCATTTTCATTATTTAACAGCTTCAACAGCAGAGACTGGGAAAGAGCACCTTGGCATATCCCATAGCTCAGTGTTCAGAGAACTGTCCTCAGAGTTTGGGACAAAGAGGTATCCATAGGACTAATCTGTATTAAGATAAGGTCCATGCTATGAAAATATTTGCAATTCACCGCTCTAAAATATTCACATATTGGCCTCTGGTCTGCTTTGCACTCCATTATTTTTATTGCTGAGTCATGGGAAACCTTTTGTGGCCTTAAAAAACTGTAAACATTCCAAACAAAAATGAAACTAACATGGATTTCTTCAAGCAGTAGGGTTGCCTTCTAGTATGCTGACCCTACCTCACTTTGGGATGTCTACTGCAAATGGGGATTTTAGTATGAAGTCTCTCAGAGGTTTTTGATAATGAGACTATGCAATACAATAAAGTGTACTAAAGACTATGTATCACAGTCATCTATGATGTCTGTGCCAAAGAAAGTGGAGCCCAGATCAGAAAAGTATAAATCTCTGGACAACCACATGGGAGATGCGGACTAGTGGCAACAGACAAGAGAAAATAAGACTGAATAACTCTTGAAACTGAGTTACTCAGAAATAATATTCTGATTGACATATATAGACACTAGAAACCAAGTAAGAATGAGGAAAATCTCCTGAACTTTAATATTCAACTGCTGAAACTTTAATATTAACAAAAGCACTAATATCTGAGAGAAAAAATGGTTGGGGAAAGGCAAAAATTCTGGAAGCATCACTGACACAAGTGGCAGAAGTCCTAAAAAAGCTACACAAACGTAACCTACATAGACGACAACTATAAACTATTTTTTCCCCCCGACAAGGAACACTAATTCCTACTAGCTTCCTTTTCTCACTTACGTAATAGCAGCCACTGATGTCAGTAAACACTGACTCATGTCATGTGGTTGGAGTATATTACACTTTTGCAGTCCTAACCCAGGTCAGATGATTGGGGCCAAGAAATAAAGTTCACTCTCTTATCAGGATTCCTAGGTGTCACACCTTTATAAGCAGCTGCAGCCAAGTAGCTCCAAGCACTAGTCTCTGGAGCTGTACTCCGCTTAATAAGAGGGTGGAGCTGGGAGCCAGAGGTATATGATGGAGTCAAGTACACAGCAGTGACTGTTTAGTCCCACAAGATGCTCAATCTCTTATGCAAAGTATTGACTACCCTCATCTTTCATTCAAGCCCGTGGACATTGAGAACAATCAGCATTATCAGGAGCTACCTAACACCTCGCAAAATCCTACTTGGAATACGGTAGGGGCCCACTAAGCAGCCAAGAGAGGATTCTGCACTCTATGCAAGCACAAAGGTCAGTCAAAAGAAGGGCAAGGACAATCAAGGAAGGAGGAGCAGCTTTGGCAGAACAAGAGGAGCAATGTTATTTTCTGAGTGTGATTTGATTTGGCGGGGAGAAGGTGTTCTGTGGGGCTGGGTGAGGTTTTATGTGCACTAGGTGAGCAGGGCGTGATTTTTCTCTGCTTTTATTCCTTCCATTCTCAAAGGAGTGAGTAAGCTAAAATGAATCAGAATGCTCTCAGAACTGTCCGTCGGCTGGACCCTCTCAGAGACCCTTACGATAACTGCCCTGGCAAAATTTTACATTGCCAACTATATGCTGGGGGAGAGAAAGAGGAAAGGGGAGTTATGGGTGGATGGGTGGGGAGAGAACTGCAAGAGAGGGAAAGAGTGGAGAAGGAGAGAGAGAGCACGAGCTGGGAAAGAGTTAATGAAAGTGAGTGGGGAACAATACACAAGAGACAGAGAAAAGATGGGGGAACTGGCAAAGACAGAACTTGGATAGAAATTCAAAAACTGGAAGAAGTTTGAAATTGATGCTGAGAACTAGGGGCTTCTAATAAAGTGAGGGAAGAATGAAAAATAGAATGATGAATTTCAACAATAGAAAAGTAAAAAGAGGCGGAAGAGAATGGATAAATAGTTGAGAGGCAGCAATGATGGCAGCAGGGACGGGGGGCCCATGTGCAGATTCATCCCAAACATAAGGGAGGGATTCCAGTCCCTAAATGTTGGGAAACTGGCTTACAGCTTTATGTGACGTCCCTAGTCAAGTCTTCCAAGAATGTGATGAAGGGCCTCTGGTAAAAAGTGGGGAGTGAGGGCCTGTTATTTCAAATGTTAAGAATGTAAAAATTTTATTTTTTTTAAGGAAGTTTGAGACACCCTTATCATAAAGAAACAGTAAAAACCACAACAAAAAGCATTGTGACTTTGGCTTTCCATTTCACATAAAAGAGGCCAAAATATGAGTCAGTCCTCTAACATCTCTCCCCACATTTCCCACTCAAAAAATAATAATAATAATAGTGTTGGGACCATGCTCTCAAACTCAGACTCCAGGGGGTTTTGAGGAGCAGCCTTGGCTATCATGCTATACCAATCCATTAGATTACCATGGAATTCACAGACTTGAGGGGAGTCAGTTTCCAGGGTTTTGCAAACCATTTACTGATTGGACAAGTGGTCTTTACCCTGTATTGTCTGGTGGCTATATATAAACTACCTGCTTGCCTTCTGGCCTTGTGTAGTCAACAATCCATTGCCTGCTTGTTGCTGGTTGGATCTACCTGAACTTCCTTTGCTGTACCTCCCTCTTGGACTGGACCTCCTGGCAACCTGATCTCTTGTGTGACCTCTGCCCATTGACTGGAACTGCCCTTTGATCTGCCTGATTTCTGGGCATTACAAACAGAACAGTTTGTATTTGTACAGCACTTTCTACCCAAGTTTCTCAACTCTTCTGTTGCAAGTGTTACTGACTTTATAAAAAAAAATACTTTAAAAACATCAGTTACTTTCCCTTTTGGCTGTTGTAAATATTTCTGTTTTAACTTTGTGCTCCTTTTCCCCCTAAGACTTGAGTTGCCGAGCTGTTCATTTTCTTGTCAGTCCCTTCTGGAGTCCTATTTGTATCAGCTTTGATGTAAGCTTCTTGGTTTAATTTTAACTTTGCAAGGGAAGAGTTTGTTTGTGAATGAATTACATAGTATGAAATCTTAAGCTTAGGTCAGATATGCAGGAGGGAAAATGCATAATGATTTTTTCCTCAAGAAAAAAAGGCACAAAAGTGATAATCTAGATGGAAAACAAGATGACCTCCTCACACTCAGAACGAGGAGAACGAGCAAGCTGGAAAAGAGGGAGAACTGGGCAACAGATAAGCTAACTAATGCAGCATTGCACTTACTAATCCATGAAGTGAAATGTACTGCAGAAAGCTGAATGGGGAATAGAGAATGAGAACTAAAAAGTAGAACAAAGAATCCTGAGTTACAAATGTGACGTACAGACAACATTCTGTTAGCCTAGCTACCTGGTTGTCATAATGTTTATGGGCAGCCCTGCAAGGCAGAGAACCTAAGAAATCCAAGACCTTGGAAGTGTTATAGAATTAATATTTTTGCCACTGCATTTAATTTCAGGTTATTTGTTTAATGCACAAAACTGTGCAAGAGGCTTTAGACCAACAATACTGTTATACTGAAGGCTAGGTGGCTCCCTGGGAACATGTCTTTGCTCTATAGGCAGCCATAAATCTCACTGGGGCTGATTGGCAAAATGGCCACTTATCATAAGGCTAAATGAGGGAGCAATTAAATACTCCTTTAGTTAGTGATAACTGGAACAATAGAAACCACTGCCCAAATAATGGACAAGCATGGCAACTCTGGAGTAAGAGCTGAGCCATGTGGGCTGAGGGGCATTTCCTGGGCTCTGAATGCAAATGGGCAGGGGCTGGATATTTATTTTCGTGGAGCCCTGTGTCTGAAGCAGGAAAGCAAGAAGAGGGCTAAAAGACAAGAGAAGCACTGATAACATGGCTTAGCGAGAAAGCCAAGAGACTTTTTTGGAGAGAGTGCTAGGTGGAAATAGGCTTGGAATTTTGAGTAAGGAAGCTGCCTGCTCACTGTGTTTAGGGAAACAGGACTTTGTGTATATTCTTTGTAAATAACCAGGGTTGCATCATAGGAATACCTGACTCCATTTATCAATTTCTACTTCCAACAAACACACCTATAAGCCCCCAAACATAGGCTAGGAAAGAGTAACTACACATATGCCTACTGTCCAAAAGAGTTTACATTATTACAAGACAATGAATGAAAACAACAAAAGATGGTTGGCCACAAGGGGAAGGAAGCTGAGGTCACAACAGTAAGGTTACACACATTGGTTATGTACACACTTGTATCTTAAAAAAATCCACATCTATGCCTCAGACAACATTATATTTTACAGAGTTACATTATGTAAGTGCCACTGGTGGTTTGATAGTTAACAGTGAATTGACTTTTGCACTTAAAGCAGAGATTTGACTACTTTTTTATGTATGAAGAATAGTGTGTGTCCTCTTCAAAATTACAGCATGGCTATAGCAGATTCTGCTTCCCATTGTTCACTAGGAGTAAAGGTAAATTGCCATCCACCTAGGGTGGTGGCCTATGACAGCATAGGGAGCCACCCCCTCACCTGAGAGCAGTTTAGCTTAAGTCCAGTTGAGAACAATGGAAGATGGTAGCTATTGTGAAAGAGGATACATCTTCATGGAAGATTTCTCCAGTTTCCTTTGATAGGAAATTTTCATGTGTGAAGAATGAGGGCAAAACAATGAATCTTAAATTCAAAAACTACCTGTTGCACAAGAGCGACTCAGCAGGGCAAATATGGAGGGAAAACTGAGGAGGGATGGTGCATGGAGAAAGTGTTGTGGGGAACAGGAGCAAAGGTCAAACTGGGGCAAGATGTGTGCAAGGGAATATGGTTTGGGAAAAGAAAAGAGGAAGAATCTGGCTTATATCCTCTGGTTGCTTTCTACTGTGCCAGAGTAGGTAAAGCAGACAGTGTACTGATGAATCTAGCCCTAAAATAATTTTAACTTTTAAGCTGATACTGCTTATCTTCAAACCATGCTGCCAGAGGGCTACTGCCACCATGAGGAGACGGCAGGAATTAATTACACACAAGATGCCTCACTTCAACAGCTAGTAGAAACCTACCCTAGATCTCGTATTCTCTACCACCTACCTCACTCACCACCAAACAACCCTCCCTTAAACAGTGAGTTCCCAGACATTCACCATCTGGAAATTGACCAGTTACCTAAGTCAGTGGCTCTCAACCTTTCCAGACTACTGTACCTCTTTCAGGAGTCTGATTTGTCTTGCGTACCACCCCAAGTTTCACCTCACTTAAAATCTACTTACTTACAAAACTGGACATAAAAGACAAAAATGACACAGCACACTATTACTAAAATTGCTTATTTTCACCTTTTTACCATATAATTATATAATCAACTGGAATATAAATATCCTATTTGTATTTCAGTATAGAGAGCAGTATAAATAAGTAATTGTACAAAACTTTGCTAGTGCTTTTTATATAACCTGTTGTAAAACTAGGCAAATATCTAGATGAGATCATGCACTTAATGGAAGACCTTTGTGTACCCTGGGTTGAGAACTCCTGACCTAAATATTCTTAATGTATTTTAAACAACAATTTTTAGGATGGATCATTATTTAAAAATTGTTCCATGAAGTCATTGTAACTCAGTTGTCAGTACTTTCATGGTCGCTGAGGCCAAATGACTATGCGATACTTGAAATTTCAGTTTTGACAAAATACTGAATTAAATTCATCCTTGTCGCCACTGTATTAGAGTGCATGAAGTTACACCAGAAATATAAATTGTAAGATGTGATTAAAATACTGTCCTGTATAGTCCAATGAACCTCACATCCTCCCTTTTGACTTATTTAAAGCTTTTGAGGTGGTTGAATGAGATGGGGGGAAGAGTCTTTTGGGCTGAGGATTGAGATGTAACAGAAAAGGATTTGAAGAGATCTGCATCCATTTACTTGCAAAACTTAATTTGAACCATTAGATGGCATCAGTAGTAGCTGCATTGGTGTTTTACAAATGCCTGACCCTGTGGCTCAAAGCTTCTCTCTTTCATAGTATTAAGTAGCAGTGGGAGATGATATATAGGGTTTGATTAGAGGCATTTCTTTCTGTTCACCAACCTAATTCAAAGTAACATGATTTCCATTATGGGAAATTTGCTGAAGGCAAAATAAGTGTTTAAAATCACAGTAGGCCTGAAACTGCCACCCTTACTCCAATTGAGAAGTCCCTTACTCCACAAGCTGTCCCAATGTGTGTGATTACTTATGGAGTAAGGTACTACTCAAAATGAACAACGGTGACGGACTCTGACCCTGTCTTAATAAAATGCGAGCTAATATTCTCAGGATCTTGCAACGACAACTAATATCCATTTACACTATGTAAATCACAAAGCACTAAATGTACACTAAAAACCGAATTAAATATTAAAAGGTAAGCAAATAGCATAGTTATAAAGACCTGGAGTGGGAGGAGGGAGATCTGACAGTGAGTCAAATAGAAAACTATCACTTCAGAACAAATGTTTTAAAGTGAAGAGCAATGTACAGAATGGGATGTCCATTCTGTACATTGCTCTTCACTTTAAAACATTTGTTCTGATTGGGTGGTTAATCCCACACTTCCACACAATCTCTATTCTGTCCTCCCATGTGTCCTTGTGGTTGATGAAGTGAGAAGGAGATATAATCAAAATGTGAATTCCACAAGAGCGAGATATGGCACAAGAACCACAGGTTGAGGATCACTAATCCGTGCAAATATACCTTACCAAAATGACACTACACATCAGTTATTAAAAGTAATTAATCAGATAGAACACATGTATCCTAGCAACATTAGAGACCGGACCTAACCAAGCCCCTGGTTCCAAATACGCTCGTCTTTGGGGAGCTGAATCCAAATACTCCACACTCTAAGGGTCATAATCAAAATTTCAGAATCAGTTTTGCTTTTTCAAACAGGTTAGATCAGGATCTGAACTCTAGCAAAAATGAGGTTTTTTCAGCTGTTCATTTGAGCAAAACTGGGAGCAATTCATTGCTAACAATTTTTAATGTTTTACCTTATTGGATCAGCTGTAGAGTATCTTTTTACATAGTATTGACTAAAGAGTGGTGAACTATAACTAGAAACCTTCAGTTTTGGTTATTTTATTTAATTTTTCTTGGGAATTTATTGGTGTTTATTACAACAAATGGCTGAAAACTGGTTGGGGGAACTTAATTTTTCAGGGTAAATATTGAGGTTATTTTGGTGGAGGGAAGGACGGGGAAGTATTCAGTAGATTAATGCTTTGATTAATGGAATTCAGTGTAGTTTGCTGCAGAACTAAAACAGAACTCTGAACACAATGCCAACTCTGAGTTTAAGAAAACACTCTAATCCCCAAATAAACCTTTTCATTTGAATAAACAGTTTACTGTTTTAGATTTAGAACTATTAGCCTATAAATATTTGCATTTAATAACTGGGCCCAATAGTTTAAAATATTTATAAACACTCGTGGTCTTATGTGAAGCCCTTCAGTGTAATTGCCAAGAGGATAGATAGGCTTGCAGCAATCTTTAAGAAGTCTTTTCCAAGGTCCATTCTCCTTCAGTCTTGGATGTAGTCAAATTTCAAAAATACTCTTTGCACATCAGATGAGCCAAGTGGGATACTGAGAGGCCATGTGAGAGGCAGCGCAGCTCAAAGTTGGAAAGTTGGTGTGATGGATTTTCCAGAATTCAAGAGGAGTGGTGCAGCAGTTGTCTGGGGAAGGCGTTGCCATGTAGGCACAATTCACTTTCCAATTTTGCACTTTCTTCATTAGAAGCCACAAAGGGGGTGATTATATGAGCATACGCTTTAAACTGATCTGCTGATGCCATGCTTTTACGATGCCCGTCAAACAGCATAATGACTTTCCAGAATGATGATTCGCTGTGAAAAAAACTTCAGGGGACATATTGCGAGTGACAGTAGCTTCCCACTTCTTTGACAGCTCTCCCTAAAAACTTTTGAAAGCTTTTGCAAGATTGTCCTGCTCAGTGACTGGCAACATAGACATGAAAAGATCTGTGTTTTCTGGACTCTCCCTAGATGTGCTTTTGCAAGAAAGTTCTGCAGAGATATTGTTAACCTGAATGCCATACACCTCTGTATTAGAAACAGGGCCGGCTCCAGGCACCAACTTAACAAGCAGGTGCTTGGGGCGGCTAAGGGAGAGGGGCGGCACCTGCGGCAATTCGGGGGCGGCAGGTCCCTCACTCCCTCTAGGAGCAAAGGACCTGCTGCTGAACTGCCACCGCCAATCGCGGCTTTTTTTTTTTTTTTGCTTGGGGTGGCAGAAATGCTGGAGCCGGCCCTGATTAGAAAATGTGCTGTCTGTTAAAGAATTGGATTCAAATTTCTTCTGTACTTTATGTAGTGGTTGCAGTTTTTCAATCAGGAATTCAAGTTTTGTTTGAAGGCTTTGCTTAATTTCTTGCATAGCTGCTTGAGATTTCGACTTTTCCACTGTTGAACGCTTCATGATCTAAAAGTTGCAAGGTATTGTATTTTTTCATATATTTGATACAAAGGTAGGGTGAAAATCAGGAAAAAAAACAAAATACTTTATAAAACTTAGGATTTTTTGGTAAAAATTGGTTTAAACTGAAAACTAAGGGGCTTAACAATAATGGAAATCCTTTCCCAAAGATTTCATTCTAACAATTAATTTGATATAGGACATAATCTCTCTCCTTTTCAATTTATCTATGTTAGGATGAAATCTAATAAAACTATTATTTAGGCATGAAATTCACTTAGTATGCAGAGGGCCACCTCAAGGCAATATGTACGTCTCTCCTAGGGCCTATGTAGGGGAGCTGTGGATAGAGCAGCTGTGCAAAAATTAGTTGTGCCCCCTGTGATGCTGGCAAGCCAGATACCAGCTCCTGCCAGATTCCCTAGACTTAAATTGAATACTGAAAAATGAATAGCTGAAAACCTGTCTGGCTCATATGTGTGTTAGTATTGCTAAAATAATACACCTCTACCCCGATGTAATGCGACCCGATATAACACAAATTCGGCTATAACATGGTAAAGCAGTGCTTGGGGGGGGGGTGGGGCTGTGCACTCCAGCAGATCAAAGCAAGTTTGATATAACACAGTTTCACCTATAACACGGTAAGATTTTTTTGGCTCCTGAGGACAGCGTTATATCGGGGTAGAGGTGTACTAGGCTTATGAAAATGTGTTTAGACTTTATGAAATGCTTGTAAGTTGCTGTGTGCATGAATCTCACTTAAAACATGGGATACAGATACTATAAGGTAATATTGAAAGTTCTCTAACGGTAAAAGTTTCTCTGAAACTGTAAAAGCACCAGGAAAGAAGCATTACCAAATGTGAAATACTTGTTTATCACAGGAGGTATTCTCTCCAGCCCAAGAAAAGAAGGTCCATAGACACCAGACCAGTGGTTCTCAAACTTTTGTACTGGTGACCCCTTTCACATAGCAAGCCTCTGAGTGCAACCCCCCCCCCTTATAAATTAAAATCACTTTAATATATTAACACCATTCTAAATGCTGGAGGCAAAGCGGGGTTTGGGGTGGAGGCTGACAGCTCACGATGTTATACCAAGAAAATAAAAACAAGCAGGATCTTATTAAAGGGGATAAGGCAATATGCCATGTTTATTGCAACTACAAAAAGAATCAGAGTAAGCAATCAGTTATAACTATAACATCTCATTCACTCACACACACAAGTTCTGCAAGGTTGTTATAGTTACCAGTCTAGGACTTGCTCATGCCAAGTCACTGGCCAGGTGGCCTGGACACGAGGGTGGAGCAGGGCCTTGTCAGATGCTCCTGGAGGTTGGTTTGCAGAATCAGACCCAAAGTCCTCAGTCTTCAGGGTCTGTTTTTATAGGGATTTATCCTCATACAAGTTTATAGGGTTTGCTTCATCATGCTGGTCTCATGTTTGAAGTGATAATCACTGTTCTCACATTTGAGGTGATAGTCAATCACGCAGATGGCACTGCAATGACAAAATGACAATGTTATCTTGTTCTTCAGCCCTCCTGTCCTTGGGGCAAGTATGCCCTCAGGGTTATCGGGCTCTCTCGTCCACTGCATTCTTCAGCCAAACGGTCTTATTTTAAGGCTGGCACCTCAACCTTTAATTTTTCATTCCTCATTCAAACATACAATCACACTCCCACTCCAACACACAGGACTCTTTCTCGCATATTTCTTTCTAATGATTAGGCCAAATTCTGGGGTCTGCTGTGGAGTCACTCTTTCTTACATTTCCTATACCAATTATCAATCTAGTCCTACAATGACCCTCCATGCAATAACCTCACAACCCACTGAGGGGTCTCGACCCCCAGTTTGAGAACCCCTACACCAGACAAAGCATTGTGGAACATCACAGGAAAAAAAGACTGTTGATTGCTCCCCTCATGCCCATGAAGAGGAGACATGCATGAAGACTCATCCCATCAGCTTGAACTCTGGGAAAAGAGAATAAAAATCTCTGACAGGAAGAAGTTGGGTCTTTACACTGCTTGGATTCTGAGGGACAAGGCTTACTAAGTATAAGCAAAGTGCTTGGCCTGGGTTAGCCCTAAAGGACATACAGAGCTCGCTTATTACAGCAACTTCTATCACCTTTTGGAGCTGTCACTCATGGACTGTCACTCATTTGTGTGTGTGTGTGTTTAAATGCTTTAACCTTATAAATAACTCTTTTTCTTAGTTAATAAATCATTAGTTTACTATATAATTGGGTACAAGTGTTGTCTTTGATATAGGATCTAAAGGTGCAATTGACTCATAAGTGACTGGTCCTCTGGAACTGGGAGTAACCTGAATATTTGTGGGTTGGGTTTTTTTTTTGTTTGTTTGTTTTTTTGATGCTTGTTTTTTGGATATAAGGGACCATCTATCACAAAGGCAAGCTTACAGGATGGCAAGATACAGAGGAGTAATGCAAGGGGCTGTCTGACTCTGTTAAGGTTGCTATAGTGCAGGGGTTGGCAACCTGCAGCATGCGTGCCAAAGATGGCACGCAAGTAGATTTTTGATGGCACGCTGCTGCCTGCCGGGGTCCTGGCCCCACTCAGCCCCCCCGCCCACTGATTTATCCTGTGGGGGCAGGAGGTAGAAGCTTGGTCATGCCGGCAGCCAAGCTCCCCTCTCCCCCACTTTTCCCTCCCACGTGGTGCTTTCCTGCCCCTCCCCCTCCCCGCCGATTGCCCTTGGGAGGGGGAGGAGGATCAGAGCTGAGCCACAGCGTGCTTGCTGCTACGGGGAGGAGGCAGAGAAGAGGTGGGGACAGGGCATATCTCCTCCAGCCCCCCTGCTCTGACCCCCATGAGCCAAGCACCCCCATGAGCCAAGCACCCCAGCCCTCTGCCCTGACCCGATCCCACACACACACACAGCCCTCTGCCCTGACCCCTGCACCCCCTCACACACCTCCAGCCACTGTTCTGACTCCTGCAGCCCCACACCCCATGCCCTGACTCTTGCATCCCCCCCACATCCCCACCCCCACCCTGAGCACCAAACGGGAGCTCCTGCACCCCTGGTTTGGGATCCTGGCTGCCGGCCCCTTGCCAGCTGGGATCGCGCAGGCCCCGCTCAGCCCGCTGCTGAACTAGGTGAATGGAACCCCAGGCCGGCTGCGGGCTGAGTGGGCTGGCGGCGTAAGATCAGCATTTTAATTTAATTTTAAATTAAGCTTCTTAAACATTTTGAAAACCTTGTTTACTTTACATACAACTATATTGTATAGACTTAGAGAGAGAGACCTTCTAAAAAAGATTAAAATGTATTACTGGCACGCGAAACCTTAAGTTAAAGTGAATAAGTGAAGACTCGGCACACCACTTCTGAAAGGTTGCCGACCCCCTGCTATAGTGCCTGAGGAGTTCACACTTGATACTTGGTTGGTGAAAAACTCACAACCAGTTTGGAGTTTGTGCCCTGATTTTTAACAGTCTGCCCTGAGGTTGGTACTCAGGTGTGTGAGCCACTCCAGATAGTGTGTATAGTGCATTCCTCTGCACCATTTCCCAAATCTCTGCAATAGGGCTGGGTTTAGAAAGGATGACAAATCTATGGTTGTAGAGGATCTCTGGGCGCACTCCAACACCTTTTAGGACTAGGCCTAAAATGTAATTTAAACAAATTAAAACCATTTTGGTAGCAATAGCTGCAAAGTGCTGAATTTTTTTCCCCTTTACAAAATGCATCCTTTAGTGCAAGAAAAGACTTTCATGCAGATTTCCTGCAGTGGCTCACATTTCCAATTGTTTGTAGCATTTTATAAGTGGGGTTGCATTTTACCAGCCTAAACAAGATTTGGCCATTGAAAATCTCTAACTTAAAGACCAAACTATGAATCTTTATCTCAAATGTTATTTCTGTCATAACATAAGGGTTTTAAAACCACTAAAGAGATAGACAGACACCTAAATGCCTTTGAAAGCAAATGTCTTAGAAAAAGACTACTTATTAAATAGAATGTATATGACAAATCTCATAATTTGTTAGAGATTTAATAACCCCTTATATCTAAAGTTATCCAGAAAAGAAAATGGAAATATTTGGGCTATGTTGAGACTGAAGCCAGAGCATCTGCTGTGGTAGGCATGCCATTGGGCAGCTGGAAGAATGTGCAAAAGAGGCCGACTAAAAAACCTCTCTGTCAAACAGTAGACAGACGAGAGAATGTATGGGACTTGATATGCAAAGAGCAGCCCAGGATAGACTGGGATGAAAGACTCTTCTTGTTCATGCCCTAAGCAGTGTTTGATTGTATAGGAAGGATTCAGAGAATCTCAGTCCAGGGTGTGCATTCATAGGTATGAACACATCTTGGGGGCATTCATGAAATGTCTGAAGATGTCTTAATTACACAAGACGTATGAATATAGTCCCTATAGGAATACTTGGCACTTAACACCTTTTGACACACTTAGCATTAATAGATAAGTTGTCCCACGGCCCCTTATCAGATGGTATTATTATTATATGTTAAATGCGGAAACCAAGACACAGAGAAGTAAAATGACTTGAATAACACAAGAGCAATTAGAACACAGGGATTCCTGGCTCCCAATGGTGTGAAGACTAAACAACCTCTCTACATATACAAATGTTTAGTAAAACCTACAATATGGTAAAGAAGTTTAAAATCTTATTGAATTGCCTTTGACCCATTATATTAAGTATGAAATACTGTGCCTTAAAAACCAAGAAACAAGTTGTAGTTATCGCCAAGTGTCTGTCACAATATTTTTCATATAGCTATTAAATGGGGCATTGCTGTTCTTTTGGGAAGCGTGTAAGGTATTTTGGAACAAGGCATTTTAGAATTGTGCAGCTTTAATGTGCCAAGGCCAACAGTATAAAAATATATCCTTGTGTGTGTCTGATAACTGCGAGGCTTTCACAAGAGAAAACACAGGAATCTAACTATAAATAGCAACGTAACTAAAAACAGAACTGGCAAGCTACAGTTTTTGAACAGGAGCAATGTTAATATGCTCATCAGATATTGGAAAGACTCCAAACTGGAAAAGGAAAGCTGCACTGCAACACTTCCTCTGCCTGGAAAAATGATCAGAAATGGCTGAACGAATAAGTCCAGAGAAGTTTTTGTTATCAGATAGTAGTGGCCAGGTTAAGGAGAGTGATTGTACCTGTTGATTAAATCAAAATGTAATATTGCAGATAACAGCTCCTCCCTGGGATTATTTTTCCCTCATCCTTAATTATAAAGTAATAAGGTAACAGACAGGTGGTCCTTTGAATTAACATTAATTTCAACTGAATTCAGCAAGAAAGACTGATAGCAGTGAATCCAAATCAAGTTAGAGTTATGTTAACTGGGCTGATTCAGCCCTTTGCCCTCAACCAAGAAGTGGATTAAGCTAAAGCAAACCCCGGCCACTTTTACTTCCGAATGAGAGCCTCCACACAGGGACTTGATGCACTTGAAATTTATGTTTAGTTAGTTTGCATTAACTTCCTGTGTAGACAAGCTCTTAGGTATGCTGGGCCTAGGCCGCTGAGCACCTTGAAGATAAGGACAGAGACTTTGAACTTGACTCAATAGACATAATAGAACTTGACTCTTTGGAAACCTTCTGAACGAAAAGCACTAGAGAAAATATTTTGTTAAAACAAAATCCAAGTTATGAACAGAACAGTTCTATCGTATAACAAAGTTTTTTTAAAAAAGTCATATCAGGCTAAAAGAACAGGAGTACTTGATGCACATCCGAAGAAGTGGGCTGTAGTCCACGAAACCTTATGCTCTAATAAATTTGTTAGTCTCAAGTGCCACAAGTACTCAGGTGCCACAAGTACTCCTGTTCTTTTTGCGGATACAGACTAACACGGCTGCTACTCTGAAACCTTTCATATCAGGCTAAGTTCACTGTTTAAATGGCTGTTCCTAATGTGACCAAAAATAGAGCCATATAGGAAATGCCATTTAAACAGTCAAACTAAACAATATACAATTGGGGCTGACCTGATTTCTTTCCCCCAGTTCAGAAGTCAGGCATGGATTTATAAACCTTAGGAGAGAATTGATTTACCCCTTAATTATGACTTTTTTAATGTGATCATTTAAATGGCTAAAGTTTTTCTACAATGTTTTCCCCCCAGCTGGAGCCCTCATCTCCCCTCCTCCCCCTTGCACTCCAAACCCCTTGGCCCCACTCCCGCCACATGAATTTTGTTGTGTGCACCAATATGGAGGTGATGTGTCTCACACATGGTGCACATAAAATTAATTCCGCACATGGGCAGGAAAAATTTGAGGGAATGCTGCTTCTTACATACATGAAATTAAAGATGTGGCTGGTCTGAAGCGTCCACAGTTATAAAATAGAAAAAAATGTATTCATACAGAAACTTGTGGAAGAATCTTTTGGCTTGAAACCTCAAAACCTGATGGCTTAAAATGTGACCAAAGATGGGTCAAAAACAATGTTTTTCATTGTTAGGGATTTAATATTTGGATTAGCCAGCCAATTAGTAAACTAATGAGCCTTGTTTGTAGAAGAGCTACTGTATTTTTAGCCCAATAGGAAGTAAGGCTCCAGTGTACCAAGGACACAGTGTACTGTGAATTTCCATTGGGAAATTTTTAAATGACAGTGTGGCATGGGGTGGAGATGTGGCAGCATCAGAAATGGAGTTCATTTTGACTACACTAAGCAAATTCTCTTCATAAGGACATGTAAAATCTTTTAGAACATTCCTACATAATGCACATATTTCTTAAACTGAGTTAGTCTCTCCAGAGTCACAAATAAAAGTCTCACAGAAAATAATGGGATTCTGAACACAGTTATCTTTGTATTTAAATGTATTTACTTCCAACTAACAAAGCCCTTAGCAAGGTAAGGTCTCTACTCCATTCCACAGCTTCATTCTGCTCTGTCCTTCATTTAGCAACAAGCTCAATACTCTCTTGACCCTTCCCCTTATTTAAGGCATGCATTATAGCTATTAGTGTTTAAAGTTACCACTAGAGGTCAGATGTTTACCAGTGTCATTAGTTCTCAATACCATACTGTTTGAAAATATAGCCACAAGCTAGTTAAGTTTGTCTTACATATGCAAAGGTTATGAACTGCACCTTTAAGAGTTAGAATATATAACAGGAGACTAGAATTAAAAGAGTTAGCAGAGCAAATTCTTATGGAGCCATGATTCCACTACAATTTCTCTCTGTACTTGGCATCCGCATCCATTCACAGTACCTCACTCTCTATCTCCCAAGGGGACTACATTAAATAGAGGCCCAAGGAAGCCCTCTTAAAACATTGTTTTTAAATGCCGCTTGGTCTGTCTGTAAAGTTTTAAAAACAAGATGGACTATCTTAGTTTAAAAAAAAAAATCTGTATTAATCACTCAAACCACCATGCAAATAACCATATTAAGCACTTCTGTGATTTTAATCATAACTTCTGTGGTAAACTGCCATATTTGGCATCATTACTGTAGTCCTGAGGATTGATTGTCCATTGTCATGGACCTTGTGTAGTGATTTCCATCAGTGCAAAGTGGGTATTATACCCATGATAATGGAGAATCATGCCCCTTGGCTTTTTTTTTTAACAAAGTAGAGCTGTTGTGACTGATAGACTAGCTAATAATGTGTTCAGAAGTGAGTTAGAGAAACCAAGAACTGAGTTTACTAAAATAAGATTAGACCAATTAATTGAAGTGGCACAAGTAGATGACAGATCATTGCAACTGTGTCTGATTCTGTATGAATTCCAACCACACTATACTGCTCCTGCGAGACATCAAGCTATAAACATCAAACTCTTGAAAAAATATTCATTGAATGATCACATGCTGATGTCACAGGTATATATTAGGCACTATAGTCAATTTGATAGAGACAAGGTGGGTGTGGCAAATCTTTCATTGGACCAACTTCTGTGGGTGGGTGGGAGAGACAAACTTTCGAGTTTACACAGAGCTCTTCTTCAGGTGTAAGTTCTAAAGCTTGTCTCTCCCACCCACAGAAGTTGGTCCAATAAAAGATATTACCTCACCCATCTTATCTCTCTAATATCCTAGGAGCAGTTGCACCAACACTGCATGCAGTCAATTTAGTACAACTATAAAAACAACTAAATATGGGTTTTCTCTCCCACCAAAAAGAAAAGCTGCTTCACATACATAGCCCTCCCAGGAAAAGCTTTGTGATATGACTTCCTTCCACAGGTCTAAGCAAAGGTAGGATTTGTTTCTTTCTATGGGAAACTTCATTTAGAGGAATGATCAGTCATCTTTGCTAATTAGTAATTAAGTAAACAGCTGAGCCAGATAGGTTTTTGCTTTCCCAAAATGGCTTCTACTGCTAAAGTCAGAGGGGAAAAAAGCTCTAGACTTTCCAGACAGAGGAATTCCCATGTTTATAGTATGTTCTCTTTCCGAGTCCTCTGAATACTTCATAACTAGTTCCAAGGATTGCCATCATTCTTCTTCTTCGTTTCTTTCAGGCCAAAGGCTCCTTTCACTTCTGTAGGATGTTTGGGAAAGAGGCGAGGGAATCCTTGCCCATCTTCTTTTGGACTCCAGCTCACTTTAAAATGGCTTCTGAGGGAGTCCACCTGGTATGTTTGTTAGCTGCACAAATACCATCCATAAGGACAGTCTTTGAAACTTACTAATACTCTTCCTCCTGCACTAACTTTACTCAGAATGTAATAAGTTTCCATACAGGCGACAGCCATTATGGTCCTTTTAGGAGCTTAACTTGTTCACTGGTGTCAGGGCAAGTGGAATTTGTCCTGACTTTCGCTGGTTTCAGTGTGTGGAGAATCACTCCCAAAAAGAAAGAGTGAGAGGGACTGCAGGGTAAAGACATAGGCCAACATTTTCAAAAGTAACTAATCATTTTTGGGTACCAGCTAGAAAATGCCTTAAAGGGGATTTCCACCCTCTGAAAATCAGGCCCCTTTAATATCTCTCAATTTGGGGAGACAAATCACTATCTGCTTTTGAAAAATCTTGACCGCAATGTATTGTCTGTAACTATTTAATTTCATCACTGATTTAGGCCTCTGAGGGAGATTGATTGAAGCACATTTAAGTGGCCCAATATTTGAAAGAGATACTTGAAAACAAGTACTTATTCCATTAGCCTCTGTCATAAGGGAGTTGTAAGCATGTAGACTCACCCCTGCAGCACCTCCTGCTGGTCTCTCAGGGAATTAGCTAGCACCCTCTGCAGGCCAGTGTCCCACTGCTGCTTGCCCCCCCCCATGTCCCTTCCTGGACTCCAGTACCCCTTTATCTGGGATGCTGCCCCCTGGCCATACACCCCTCAGTCTCAGGATCTCCCCTCCCTGGGGAATCTCCACCCCCTATCCCCACCTCCACCCAGTCGTAGACTACTGCCGGTCACTAACTTGCCCCTGCACCCTGAGGCAGACTGCAATGTCAGCCACTCATCATAGGCAAGGTTGGGTCTGGACCTGCTGCCTCTCTCTGAAACCCAGTGCCTCTATGGGGCCTTGGACAAGGCCCTGCAGCCTGGGGAGTTGCCAGCCTGGAGCTCCCCAGGCCCTCTGGCCTTTCCCCAGCCCTGCCTCACTCTAGATACCCTGAGCTTCCCAGCAGCCAAGCCCCTCTCTCTCTATACTCGTAGCCCACTGCCCTCTTATAGGGGCCAACTGAGCCCTGATTGTGGCATGGCCACAGCTGAGCCTGCTTCCCCCAATCAGCCTGGGAACTGCTTGCTCCCAGCCTCAGCCCTCTCCTGGGCTGTTTTAAGCCCTTTTAGGCCAGAGCAGGTGACCACCACGCTACAGGAATATAGACCAGGAGGCATCATTCAACTTCCCTAGACTGCCAAAGGATTTCCTCAGTTGTCTGAGTCTTAAAACTTGCATTTCACTTAATAGTGTTTACTTTAATAAATAATTATAGGAGTCTGTTCTTTCTTCTTTACACCACACTAATTTTTATTAAAAAATACAGACCACAACATTTGTGTAGGAGCTCTGATGTTCCCAAATATTTCTGAAGTTTCTGAGTCTTAGCCACAGCTATATTATTCACAGTTGACCCTTGGCCATTTTGTTAAAAATTTTAAGCCTATTTCATAAGGCAAATCAAGTATATGTCCACTTCATTCATTTCTTGAAGTTATAGTTTCCAATCGAGTGTGGCAGAAGAGGAAAGTAGGGAATGGGGTTAAACGGCAAAATGTATGTAAAGATTTCAAAATCAAATTTATCCAAAATTCAGGAGTTAAGCTCTTAAAAGATATGGAGGCCACATCCAAATTTGAACTTTGTTGGTGTTTGGCCCCCTCTCTTAAAAACAAAAATATTGGAGGGAAGGAAACTTACTTTTTCTGCCAATGATTCTGCTCCAGAGAGATGCTGAGCACCCACAACACTCACTAAAGTCAACTGGAGTTATGGGGGCTCAGCACCTCTCAGAATCAGGCCATAAATGAGGAGGAGGGGGGTGAAAATGTATAAGAGGTGAATCTTTTTGCTAGACTTTTTTATCCTAGCCAATGAGTTCAGGAAGGAGGGAAAGATACAGAAGTAGAGCCGCCCAAATCACCTCCTACTAGGGAGAAGGAAACACTATTTTTGGAGCTGGTAGAAATTTTTTGAACTTGTGTGTGTGTGTGTGGGGGGGGGGAAACAACTCCCACAAACAAAGACTCCGTCCTTCCCCCTCCTCCCCCCCGTTTTTTCCCCCCTTTTCTTTCATACTGAAAATAGGAGAACTTAATGGTCTTTTCATCTTATCCAGTCTCCCAATTTTTTTAAACATGTTAAATACGCTCAGCATGGTCTGTTGCAATGTAACTGATGTTGCAAAAGTTGAGTTACTCAGTGCTGCTTACTTAATGCAAATATTTCTATTTACAAAGATGCACTCACTGTTTCACAGAATGCCATGCTTCGTATAATTGTCCTGCTACTATTCTGAACTCCTACTGGTAATTCCAGTAATTGGTACAAGATATTTACCAGGTAGTATAGTACGATATTTTATGATATGCAGAAACTGTTGTGCATTTTTGAGTGGGATTGTTTTGGCTGCCTCTTAGCTTCCTGGCATGAAGGTTTGTCTGCTTCTGAGGATGTCCCTGCTGGAGTGGCTACAAGAGAGTACACCTTTCTCTGACTTATTGTTACTGACGCGGGACTGTGTTCTTATTCCGAAGTTAAGTTGAAAAGGGATTGTGATTAGTGGGGATACAATGCATGACTAGCTGAGATATTTTCTATGTAGTTTTAACTGGTTAGGGTGCTTTGCAACTTGTGACATCCAGTTTGTTAGTATATTTTTTCCCCATCAAGATTTATTGGTTGTTTCTTGGCCTTACTTTTTGGGAGATCGTTCTTGTTTATAATCAATGGCTCCTAAACAGTATAAATCACCAGAGAAATACTGCCAGCAAAAAACACATGTACAATTTTTTAGAGTAGAGTGAGTAGAATTAAGACGATCTCAGCTATAAATAAGTCCTCTGCAGTATCGGCTTCAAATTTGCACCAGACAAGTATAATTAATGAGTTTACCTTTAATTACTTTGATTTATTTTTTTAAATTAAAAGTTAAGTGTTTTCATTCCTGAAGTTGCAAAGCCCCTGTTTATCTAGCTAGGTTTTTATATTTTGTCCATAATCTTGGCATCAGAAGACTAACAGTCTTTGCAAATGAACATCAGTGTTTAAAGGAACAAGATCACATGACAATTGAATGAAATAATATTAACACTGTCCAGTACTCTAGCTTAACACTGTCCAGTACTCTAGCTTAAGAAAATATTGCTATTCAATTTAAACCAATAATTTTATAAATAAATCTCTTGTTCTTTGAATATAAGAATTGAAAGAGGGTTTAAAGCAGGGGTGGGCAAACTTTCTGGGCCGAGGGCCACATTTGGGTATGGAAATTGCATGATGGGCCATGAATGCTCACGAAATTGGGAGTTGGGGTGCAGGGGGGGTGAGGGCTTCGGCTGGGGATGCGAGCTCTGGGGTGGGGCTGGGCATGAGGGGATGGAGGTGCAGGAGGGTGCTCCAGGCTGGGACCGAGGGGTTCGGAAGGTGGAAGGGGGATCAGGGCTTGAGCAGGGGTTTGGGGCATGGGAGGTGAGCAGGGGTGTAGGCTCTGGAGGGTGCTTACCTCAAGCAGCTCCCAGAAGCAGCAGCATGTCTCCCCTCTGGTTCCTACACAGAGGCGCAGCCAGGCGGCTCTGCGCGCTGCCCTGTCCGCAAGCATCACCTCTGCAGCTCCCATTGGCTGTGGTTTCCGGTCAATGGGAGCTGCAGGTGCAGCGATTGGGGCAGTGTGTGGAGCCCCTTGGCTGCCCCTGTGCATAGGAGCTGAAGAGGGGACATGCCACTGCTTCCTGGAGCTGCGCGGAGTGGGGCAAGCCCCCGACCCTGCTCCCCGGTGGGAGCTTGACGGCCGAATTAAAATGTCTGGAGGGTTGGATGTGGCCCCTGGGCTGTAGTTTGCCCACCCCTGGTTTAAATGGTGCTAACATAGTTATCACTTTACTAAATCTTTTCTAATAGATATTAGATAAGAAGTTGGATCGACCAATGCCTCTTATAATTATATCATCTTCCAGCCTTCCAAGCTGTAGTAATGAATAATTTAACAGTGGGAAAGAAACTTTGTCACACATTTGTAATTTTTAAGTGTATTTTTCATAGAGACAAAATCTTAGCTTTTATTAAGAAGGATGAAATAATTACCTTTCAAGAGAAATATCTATTCATGTTTCCCAATGTAGCAGGAGAAATGCAAGCATATAAAAATAAATGTAATTTTCTGAAAAATGACTATTAAATTAGATGCTAAAATCACAATTCTCTGTCCATTAAAGTTACATATTTAATTAAGGACTGATTTTCACAAGCTATTCTGTGCATGTGCTGATCACAGAATCAGGGTTTGTAGTCGGCATTGCAAAGTATTTATGTGCCAGATATGCTAAACATTCGTAGGCCCCTTCATGCTTCGGCCACCATTCTGGAGGATATGCTTCCATGCTGATGATGCTCATTAAAAAAATAATGCATTAATTATATTTGTGACTGAGCTCCTTGGGGGAGAATTGTATGTCCCCTGCTCTGTTTTATCCACATTCTGCCATATATTTCATGTTATACAGGCGAGTCTCATCTTACGCTGGGGTTATGTTCCGCTGTCAGCGCGTAAAGCGAAAATCGCGTATAGTCAAAATTACATTGAGTGTAATGGCGGGCAGAATCACCTGCACTAAAGGTACAGTATTTAAATTGTTATTTTTCTCTTCCTTTTTTTTTTTTTTTTTGCCAACCGCGCAAAGCTGAATTCGCTCATGTTAAATCCGCGTAAGATGAGACTCACCTGTAGTAGTCTCGGATGATGACTCAGCACATGTTGTTCATTTTAAGAACACTTTCACTGCAGATTTGACAAAACGCAAAGAAGGTTCCAATGTGAGATTTCTAAAGATAGCTACAGTACTCGACCCAAGATTTAAGAATCTGAAGTGCCTTCCAAAATCTGATAGGTGCGAGGTGTGGAGCATGCTTTCAGAAGTCTTAAAAGAGCAACACTCTGATGCGGAAACTACAGAACCCGAACCACCAAAAAAGAAAATCAACCTTCTGATGGTGACTCAGATAATGAAATATCTGACTCAGATAATGAATATGCGTCGGTCCGCACTGCTTTGGATGGTTACCGAGCAGAACCCGTCATCAGCATAGATGCATGTCCCCTGGAATGGTGGTTGAAGCATGAAGGGACATATGAATCTTTAGTGCATCTAAAAATTCTTGTTAGTCCTTAAATGCATGACCTTGCACTTTGCACTATTAAATTTCATCCCATTTCTATTACTCCAGTTTATAAGGTCTCCAGATCAGGAACCATTTGCTCATAGCAGTAAGAAATATGTCTCTTCATGACCATTATTTAATTTAAATTCATCACCAGTATCAACCTCTCAGTATGCACAAAAGCAATAACAAAGAGAACATGAAACGGGAGTTTTATGATTGCAATAAGGGCTTTGTAAAAATACAAGTTATTTATGGTGCTGAGAAGAGGGAGGAAGGCGTAGAGAATAAGAAAGCACTACAATAATTAGACTACAGGTAAACCTAAGTAATAGGATGGATGAGGACTATAAACTCATCCAGAAAGAAGCATACCAAAAAGTTATGTGACTACTGAGAAGATACTGAAGAGTACCAGCACATGAGGCCATGCGAATTGCATCATGCTAAAAGGAACCTGTGCATTTCTCCTAATAACTTGCTGCTATTGGTAAATGGCAAGAGAAGCAACTGTTATCAGTGAAGTGTTTCCCACAATTGCTGGATACCATAGCGTGTGTGTGTGTTCTAATATAGTTTTGTGCAAAATACGTGTCATTTATATGTATGCAGAAGGACAGCAAAAGGTGTATTCAGCAATTGTGAGACTTAAGTGGTGCATAGACCTTGTGCAGGTACTCTGCACAGTGGTGAATTTAACCAATTATGATTAGAAAGCACATTATTAATATTAAATGTATTTTTCATAGAAACTGCAGCAATTAACTGCACTTTGACTAGTGGCAAAGAATTGAACTGAGCCACTATTCATCAGAGGGGTAGCTGTGTTAGTCTGTATCCACAAAAACAACGAAAATTCTGGTGGCACCTTAAAGACTAACAGATTTATTTGGGCATAAGTTTTTGTGGTTTAAAAAACCCACTTCTTCAGTTGCATGGAGTCACAAGCTTTTGTGGGTAAAAAACTCAGTTCTTCAGATGCATGGAGCCACTATTGATTACGTCATGTTGCCAGTCTTCGATAGCCCCTTAATTTTCTGCAGAATTACCCGGCTTTTTTGCTAGCTGCTGTTTCCAATATACATAACATTCAACACTGTAATACGTTTTTCATCACTGTGGTCTTCTAAAGCTGTGGAAGCTGAGGGAAAATGGTAACATAAATACAAAAATAAATTATGACATACACCATGAACAAATTCTGATGTTGCAATATCTTTGTGAAAAAAGAAACTTGTAGAAACCTGCAACTTAGTTTGTAGGTTTATCAAGGACTTGTCATAGTAAAATGAGTCATGTGAGCATGAGACAATCTTTCTTAGTATCAGAAGGATAGCCATGTGAGTCTGTATCCACAAAAACAATGAAGAGTCTAGTGGCACCTTAAAGACTAACAGATTTATTTGGGCATAAACTTTTGTGGGTAAAAGAACCCACTTCTTCAGATGCATGGCTCTCATAATCTTGGAAAGGTTTTTTTTTATCAGCGCTGATCAGCTGTAAGACCATTTCTGATCTGATACACGCCTGTATATTTGCTATACTGGGATAGTATTGTCTTCCAAAAGGAGTGTTAGGATGGATAGGCATGCTCAATGTGCCTTTGCTCTATCAATATGAAAAAAAGGCATGTTTTTTGGGGGGAAAAGTTAGGTTTTAAACCTACACTCCAATTATTTGCATACTCTTGTTGGAAACCATTGTGGCATATACCTACCTAATGCAACATGTTCCACACACTAGCTGAAATAATCCACGCATGAACTTCCTCAGAGTAATAATTACTAGGGACCTGTCTACAAGTGATTTCTAAACCTCTTACAATCAACTAGTGCAAGATTCAACATTTGAAGACGTCACGTGGAATATTAATTCTTCTAAAGTATTTTGGATACATTTGCCAATTCTTAACAATCAGACTTTTTTTTAAACTTGTGATAGATATAATTTGGACAAAAATATTCATGTAAGAGAAATAACTGAATAAAAATTAAAATATATACATTGGAAAGAGTCTTCATTTCATTAAGTTGTGACAGACGAAAACTCCAGTAACACAATGTTGCATTACAAATTGGTCAAATATGCTGATCTACATGCAATTTGTTACTGTTGCCGTCACAAATTGGATATGAGAAATGGGAAAAATATATGTAGTATTTCTGCTCATAAAGATGTTGGATATGCTGTTTAGACTCTGCAATTCCTGCCAAAATTTAACATTATGTGAGAAATAATCTATTTTACTTATGAGAGTCTTTGTTATGGCCAATTAAAAAAAATTAGGAAGCCCTGTCTGCACTAGACAACCAAAAAAGAGGCACACTGTATATTAAAAATGGATCTGCCCCAGATTTGACAGAACAAACAGCAGCACATAGTTTAGGTTGTGTTGTTCTTATCAAGCCCAGTTCTACAAAGTGCTCCGGACCTTCTAGGAGCAGCTAGCACCTTGCAAGCTTGTGCCACGAAATGCCTGTTTTTCCCCAATTATACACTTTTTGTGCAGAGTCCCGAATTTACTCTTTATTCTATATATTTCTATATCATTGTTTCAAGACCTAATAGCTGCTACATTGTTGATTTTTAAAATTGCCATCAGAAATATTGTGTTAGGGAGCTGCTACTCGTGACCCAGTGGTTCAGGCTGTGTCAGGACCAGCCAGGTTATTAATGTTGGAAAATTGGCTAGTGCACAAGTCTAACCACTTGTTTGATAATGTGTTACAAAATGTTGATCTGTATTAACTGACTACAACACTAATTATGGCTTATTAGCTCAATTCAGGTTTTCTTTTTAAATCAGTAAATATGAAGTGATGTCAGATTTCTTAAATTGAATAAACATTTAGCTGATGGATTTTAAGGGTATTTAATAAGGTTAATAACATGTATTTAAACTCAAACAGGTACTTATCTGATCAAATTAACAATCTGCACTGCAAAACTTCTGTAAATATGTAACTATCCCAGACAAATAGGCTCCAAAGGAATGAATATGGTCTTTAGATTAAATAAACATTTTAAATGCAGAATATTTTTAATGTATTTATTATACACATTTTTCTATAATAAATGTGTCACGTGAGCATCGTGAATGCAATTTACCAAAAACAAGAAAACACTTCCCCAATTAGGACTCAATAATCTCTGTCCCCACACCTCTGATAACACAGTCATCTTCAGGAAATCACAGGTACAGGATAGTCAGCTAAGAGACTAGTTTCACCAGAAATCCAACATCTATGGATAGGAGAAAGTCTAAACACTCTTGCATTTCCCCCTAAAAATGACAAAATGCTGACTGATGTAGCTATCTTAGAAGTAAATTCCAGAACTGACAGTCTATAGAACTGCATCTACAATAAGCTTTTTCTGAAATGTTTCTATGGTTGCTGTACAACTCCATTGGTCAGAGCATTCATCCAGACTGATCATCTAACCCTATTCAGAGAATGACATACTATTGTTTCCTTAAAGGTCAGTCAAGGAACTGAAAATGAGACCATCCCCATTGACCACAACTACCTGGGCAGATCAAACGGGGAGAATCGGTCTCATTTTACTTATTTCAGACACACAATCAACTCTTAAAAACTAATATACTATAATTTTCTATCTGTGGAAAGCTTTAGCCAGCTTGGGTTGAATAAGCTATCCTTATAAGCTTCAAAAATAAATAGGACTGAATAAAAAGCACATCTATTCAGACGTCTCTTTATGGAAATGGGCCCTGAACTTCATGTTCAGCAGAGCTGTGCCTGACAGAGAACATGGGAGAAAAGATGGCTTTTAGCCTTTTTTACATTCCTTAATACTGATGGCAGCTGTATATTGGCTTGGCCCTGGGACAATTTAGAGCAGACTAAGGGTAGTGCAAAGGGTCATACTGGAGGCCAGGATGTGGCCCTTAATTTGTTAAGTGCTTTGAAATTCTTTGGGGGGGAAAAGTACTATATTAATATAAATATTAGTGTTAACATCTACACTCTCTGAATGACTTTTTAAATATGAACAAGCATTTTCTGGCAGCATTTTAACTGTTTTTACTCTTTATCAGTTCATATCACTTGTACTTTTACCTATTAGCCTTTATTAAACTGTGATGGAAGAAAATCCCCAATAACAAAATGTTGCATTACAATTGGTCAGATATACTCATCCACATGCAATCTATTGAATGCTAACTAAGGCTCCAATCCTGCAAAGTTACACACATGTTTAACTTTACTACAAGTAGTCCCACCCAGCACTATTCATGCACAGTGGTAAAATTAAGCATGTAAATATGTTTATGCAGGATGGAGGCCAAAGTACTCCATAATTGAAAGAATAGGCCAAATTTTCTTCTCTTGTACCCCAGTGTAAGTCCATTGAATCCAGTGAATAAGGGGAGAAAAGTGGTCAAAGTACAATATTTTTCATACAGGAAAAAACAAACAAAATGCAATAATTGGAATAAATACATTGTTAAAAGTTTTTATTTGGGATACCTTTTGTCGTGGATGTACAATATAATTATATGTTGTTTGCAGTAGCTGTGTTGGTCCCAGGATATGAGAGCGACAAGAGGGGTAATATCTTTTATTGGACCAACTTCTGTTGGTGGAAGAGACGGGCTTTTGAACTACAAAGAGCAATTCTTCACATCAAATCAAGCTTTTCTTCAATTTCCAGTTGTCTAGGAGACACCATCCCATCCTTGCAGATGAGGACCTGGCCTCAGTTAGACACACCTTTGTCACTTTTCCTTTGGACTACAACAATGGCATGAAGCCTTCAGACCTTAAGTTACTCTAACTAGTACAGGATGTTGGAGCACCTTTATTCAGCAACAAGGGTTACTCCTTCACTTTCTACACTGGCTTCCCATAGAATATCATGTCAAATTCAAGGTCTCACATTTTCTCTTAAAGGGGCTCAATGGCTGGGGTCCAGGATATCTAAAAGATTGCCTAAAGCTTTGGGAGAAGGATTCTAGTCAACAACTCCATTTCTCAGGGACAGTGAAACTCTACAATAAGGGTAAAGCTGGCCTGTGAGGGAGACAGAACTTTCTTGGGGGCTAGTCTAAAATAGTCGAACAAACTCTCATAGGAACTAAGGATAATCACAAACCTCATTGACTTTTACTCCAAGTGTAAGATGCACTTCTTTGACCTTGCTTTCTCTCATATAAACACAGCAAGGTGTACAACTAAAAACAAAAACAAAACCCTCTGAAAATAAATCACTTCAGGTTCATGCAATTCTCCCCTGGAAGAAAGAATGAGAGAGCAAAGGAACCATATGTGACAGATGTTAGTGACATCACTTTATGGATGGCTGGAAGACACTCAGATCCTACAGTGACCAGGGCAGTATAGGAGCCTGAATAGATTAGAATAATCTTTGCTTATGACCTGCAGAGTCTGCTGGCATTACTACCTCATGTGAATGTTTCATATCTGGCCACCAAGCACCAGAAATAGAACAGGCAGGAGGATGAGAGAGAAAGAGCTCAGATTTTGTTCCCACAGAGTACACGCTGATTACATCTTTGCACTTATTTTTCCGGACTCAGCATGCCAGTTTTGTCTGCCTCTGTTAAAGTCTTTTTGGCAAATCTGTTTTGCCGTTGCTCTTCCCACTTCCTCTATGGTTTGTTTTAGGCTGATATATGTTGTTGGGGTATGTGGTATGGCTGGTGGGGGTTGGGTGCAAGTGGGGTGTGTGCACTGGTGCTTGTGCATGAGGGAGTGTGGATTAGGGTGACCAGTATCCCAATTTTATAGGGAAAGTCCTGATATTCGGGGCTTTGTCTTATATAGGCGCCTAGTACCTCCACCCCCCACCCTGTCCTGATTTTTCACACTTGCTATTTGGTCATCATAGTGGGGGTTGTTGGTTACATGGGATGCAGGCTGTCTGCCTGTACCAGACATTCTTTGTTTTTAAAAGTGTATGTGGGGGGAGTGTGTGTAAAATAGCATGATGGGGAGTGTTACAATTGTTTTCTATAGGGTGGACGCTGGGCTTGGAGGGGTGTGATAGGTGTGCTGTGGGTTACGGTGGCAGTGTCGCTGTAGTTTCTGGGCTATTGCACTGTGTGCAGGTGAGCTGTGTTGTGCTGCTGGGGGCAGTGGCGTTGGAACAATTTGTATAATGAGGGTGCTGAGGGCCATTGAACCAAGCTGTAAACTCTGTGTATGATGGAAACTGCTTCAAGCCAGGGGGTGCGGTGCCACTGTCTGGGGCTGTAGGGGTTGTCATGCTGTGGGGGTCAGGGAACCGGGGTGCTGCGGAGGAGCGGGCCTCGGGGCGGGGGCGGGTCACACCACACGGGATCTGGGCTCCCGGCCCGGGACACTCCGTCCCCTCCTCCCTCCCCCCCAGTCGCTCCCCGCGCGCAGCCAATCGCAGGCGGCCGTGGCGGGAGGTGTGTGCCAGTGCCTCATTTCCGGTACCTGTCAGCCAGCCTCCCCCGACCCAGCGCGAGACGGGCTGGGGTTGGTGGGCTCGCGCGCGCCGGGAGCGGGGACGGTTGAGAGCGCGAGCCGAACTTCGCCGCCTCCAGAACTCTGCCGCCGGCTGATTCGCCTCCGTGCGGCCCGGGACGTCCGAGGGGCCGGCGCCGTGGCGGGGCAGCGGCGCTCACGGTACGAGCAGGGCAGCCTGGATCGCTGGCTCGGGCTCAGGGGGCGGCCGGGCTCGCCGTCTCTCCCTCCCACGCGAGCTGCGGGCGCGAGTGTCGTGGGGTGACCGCGGCCCCTTCGCCGCCTTGCCCTGTCCCGGGGCGGGTGTCGCGTTCTCGCCGCCCCACGGCTCGGTTGGTGTGTGCGGGGGGCGGGGGTTGCTCTCGGTATGAACGTGGTGGTGTTCCGCGGAGACTTTGCCTTGGCCCCCGCCAGCCGCCGCCGCGGAGTCCCCCGGCGGTCCCAAGCCGGCCCCGGCCGTCCCGCAGAGGTCGGCGCGTGTCCCTAGAGGTCGATGGGCTTGGACACGGGGACTGCTGCTTGGAGGCGCCGCAGGGGGCTCGATGCCCTGGCACCCAGGCTGCCCCTTCGTGTTGCATCCACAAGTGAATGGCTCTTCCTGGTTCGGGAGGCGCCGTGCGCACCTGGGGGAAGGTGCGGGGCTGGAGGGGCTGAGTGACTTGGCGAGGCAGGAGTAGGTGGGGGGTCGGCGGGTCTTTGCCCTACATGTGCAACGTCAGCCTTAGCTGCTGCTAAACCCTGGGCCTGCTCCGGTGGTTTGACAAGAAAAACGTGTCCCCTGCTACCTGCGGGCTCAACAGGTGAAGCGGGGCAGTGGAAGTAGGCATTAAGGGGCTTGACTTAATCGTCAGGCTCCAGCTTGTCCTAGGGCTGCTCAATATCTCCCCAGGGGGAGAGGAGTTGGGCAGGATATGTCAAGTGGGATTATTTGGAATTAAGGTACTTGGGACCTCCATAGTACTCCAAGCTGCTGTCTGAATCCTGTGCAAGTAAGGAAGCGTGCAAAAAGTTGTTTGTTTAAAAAAAAAAAAAAATCTGTGCATGCGAGTTAGAGAATGTGTGTAGAATTTTTTCTTTTTCAGTTTTTATTAGTAACTAATTTTTTATGCTATATATGGGATTGGAGCATATCAACCAGCCGGAACAGTTCTGGTAAAATGTAGGGAGCTTCAGTCTGAGTTTGGAAGGTATTTTGCCATCCTCTGGAGACCACTGTCACACAAGGGTGCCAATTGTGGCTTTTGTGATATTTCTGCTAGGAAACTTGTTGATTTGCCTAAATAAGCCACCAAATAGCCATCAAATGTTAGTGACTTTTAATACAGCCATATGGCCACTTCGATTTTGTGAGGATGAAAGTCTGAAACCAACCTTGGTCTCTTGCTAGCATTGTTTGAGAGCACTGCACAGGCAGCATGCTTGCCCTCTCCATGTAGGGAAGGAATACTTGAGGTAGTCACTTAAAGAGGAAAAAAAAAAAAAAAAAAAGAGAGAGTGTTGCCAAGCAGCTGATGCCCTGAATTGCAATAATCACATCCTCTGTAATCCGATGGAGTAGGGATTTTTGATTTCAGGATTTGCATGGTCAAATAGGTTAAGTTTTTATTTCCCCCTTCTATGTTACATTAGCTGCAAAATGCCCCCTTTTTCTTAAAAGGAGCTATGAAGTTTAAGGAACGGTGCAGTGGCTGTGTTCCATTTGTGATTTCATATTGTCATGTTTTAATGTTTTCTGGCTGTCTGAGTGGTGCTATGAATGTTATAACTGGTATGTGCCATAAATATAAAATACGTTGTTTTCTAGCAGAATAGCAGACAATCCTAGGAGCAAGCCATTTCCAGTTTCTTCTGGAGAGTGGTTTACAGTGATCTCAGGATGAGATGGTGTGTGATTCCAGAAAAATCCCTTTCCTACAAAATTTCAACACTTGGAATACTTTTATTTTTCAGTTGCTTTCTCCTTTCACTTTCCTGCTGAGACTTGAGTTCAAGATTCTTTTTCCCATTCAAAAGAAACGTCTGTTGCAAGGAAAACATAGAACCCTTAACTTGTCTTGGCAGGTATAAGGATTGAGTTACAAATATTTTATGTTAAAAGGTGCTTATAATTTAAATGAAAACATTTTTATTAATAATTTGGTATTTTACATATTTTAAATTTAATCTTCAAGCAGCTTTTGCAAGTCACCTTTAAAGGCTCAGTTTCAATTTGTTTTCCCCTTTGGGTTGGGTGGATAAGGGAGTGGATTTAATCAAGTCATTATTTACTTTAAAATAATCTTTCGTGGGTGGGAGTGTGTGTTTTTAACAGGTATTATAAAGTGTGTGAAAATTAAAAAAAACCCTATCTTAGGGGTGTGACTGGTATTCCAAAGGTCTGTTATAAAAACAGAATGTGTGCGCGTGCGCGCAAGCTACTAGTGTGGTTACGTATAATCTTTAGTACTGAAGAAAGATGCTTAATGTTGGTGTAAGCATTTTTGGTTGGTAATAGATAAATAGCAGAATGCCACAAGGATTTCATTAAGGAAGGTTTTGATTGCCTTATTGGACAACCAGAATGCTAGTGGGTCTTGACAGGCTTATGTAGTCCCATTGATTTCATTGGGACTACTCATATAAATATAAACACATGCATAAGTAGCATTACCAACCTCAAGCATTAAGAAGTTACTCCGGTGGGAATTCTGCACCACTGTGCAATGCAGAATTTTGCAGAAATTAATGTGAGGTGTGCAGTTTCCTTTTCCCCCCACAGAAGTGAGCTGCAGAGATGTTGGCTGCCAGTAGAGGCTGCTGGACCTGGCAGAGCCCAGATTGCAAATAGAAGACAAGGCTGTGGGGAGGGGTAGGGAACTGGAGGGTTCCCAGTAGCTGCAATTCCCAGCATGCTCTGAAGGAAGGAGGCAGTGGCGTGCAGGAAACTCTGTGCAATCCTGGGACCCAGCATCAGGATGTTTCTCCCTCTGAATCCCTGGGCTCTAGAAGGGTAGGGCCTATGAGTGTCTGGGCTGTGACGGGGCACGCAGCTGGGTCTGGGGGGCAGGGGCTGTGTGAGTGTCTGGGCTGGGGGTGTGGGGGCTGTGGGAGAGAGGGGTGTGAGTGTCTGGCCCCCCCAACCTGAAGCAAATACTCATCAGCAACTACACACCACACAACAAAAACACCAACCCAGGAACCAAACCCAGCTACAAACCCCGGTGCCAACTCTGTCCACATACTGTATCTATTCAAGGGACACCATCATAGGACCTAACCACATCAGCCACACAATCCGGGGCTCGTTCACCTGCACATCTACCAATGTGATATATGCCATCATGTGCCAGCAATGCCCCTCTGCCATGTATATTGGCCAAACTGTCAGTCTCTACGCAAAAGAATAAATCGACACAAATCTGACATCAGGAATCATAACATTCAAAAACCAGTAGGAGAACACTTCAGTCTCTCTGGTCATTCAATAACAGACCTCAAAAAGGCAATTCTTCAACAAAAAAACTTCAAAAACAGACTCCAACGTGAAGCTGCAGAACTGGAATTAGTTTACAAACTAGATACCATCAGATTAGGCCTGAATAAAGACTGGGAGTGGTTGAGTCATTACAAAACCTAAACTTAAGTTCCCCAATACTAATTTCTCCCTACTGTTATTCACACCTTCTTGTCAGTTGGTATGGACCACTCTCTTACCACTTCAAAAGTTATTTTTCCTCCCTTGGTAGCCTGCTGTTAATTGATTTATCTTGTTAGACTGACCTAACACTTGATAAAACAATCCCCATCCTTTCATGTATTTATACCTGCTTCTGTATTTTTTACTTCATACATCTGATGAAGTGGGTTCTAGCCCACAAAAGCTTATGCCCAAATAAATTTGTTAGTCTCTAAGGTGTCACATGGACTCCTTGTGTTTTTTTTGCTGTTACAGACTAACACGGCTACCACTGAAACTACAAGTACTTTTCCCTGCTTAAGTCATTTTGTAAATTCTGAGATTATTGAAGAAAAAAATACCCTAAAGTGCCACTATTTTGATTTTATTTATTTATTTATTTATTTTATTTATTTTAAAGAAAAAACACCAACAGCCCAGAATTTATGAAGAGCTCTACAGTAACCAGTCTGCACATGAAATGGAAGGGGAACAGATTATGGCAGCTGATTTCTGTTTCAATCTTCCAAGTGGTTGCTATAAACAGTGAGTAAAATCTATTCTTATAAATTATGAGAACTACCTTAACAGCATCCTTTGAAGGTTTAAGGGAGAAAACAGTTGAGGAAGAATTTATGTACAAAGTAGTTAACATGTATAATCAATTTACAAGGGAAGAAATATGAGCAAGAAATGTAAATAAATAGTTGAAGGGTGAAAAGGAGGTGAATGAATGTAAATAGATATTCTGGCTTCCTTATACCTGTTGCTGTGCAATTCTTTATTTTCCTCTGCAGAAGTAAGGTAAATGCTTGGTTTTTGTGAAACTCTGAATGTGTTTAATTTTTTATTAAATCAACTAGAATTGAGGACCTCATGGTATCAAGTCTATAAAATGAAATTTTAAGTCTGGGTCTGATCTGACAGAATGCTGAACACCTTTTTAGTGAAAGTGCTCTGCCCTCTTCAGGATAGAGCCCTACATCACCACTTTTAATAAAAGTATTAAATATGAATTTGGCTTTTTATTTATTTTTTTAAATACATGTTAGGTGTACTGTAGTTTGTAGTGTAAAAATATTATACATTGAAGTATTGCCAAACCTGATTCTGCTTCTTCATACCAGATTTAATAATTTCTGCTTATGTAATATTTGATATAAAAGTGTTTTTTATAAATTTTTAAAAATCTCTTTGGAAATCTCACTGTTGTGTTCAGTTAGTGTCTCTGATAATAGACCTAGGTGTAGGGTAATATTTGTTATTTGAATGTTTGTGTTTTTAATATGTACATAAATGAGTTGTGGAAAGAGAGCCATTCTGACATCTCCATTAACTTGGAGGTCAAAAGATTAGAAGTGGAATCTGTTAATATAGGAATAGTACACAAAGTTGGACTTTATTTAAACCAATTGTTATGAGTTCAAATCTGTTTTAGGTTATGCCTGTGGAAATGTTAACAATATGGAATAGCTTTCAAAATACTTGTGCATCAAGCTATGAATTCCCATACAAATGATAATACAAACTACAGAGCCAGGGATCTGTAACTGAATGAACTGATGTTTGAGTTTATATTTTAAGTCCGAATGGGAAGCTTAGAAAATACATTCCCTGCCATAAGGAGTTCACAATGTAAAATTATCACGTTGCAGTTAAAAGTTGCTGAGCTGTGATGGCAATTGGAAATTTTGAGTGTGGGTAGGCTGCGTAGGCAGATGGCTCCAGCCTGCTGAAACACACAAGGAAGCCAGCGTGTACTTCCTTTAATAAAGGATCAGTAATATTCGCCTACTGGTAATGTGGTAAGAGAGAGAATAATAATTGCTGTATTATATGCAAATGAGCCAATTATAGAGTAAGTTCTTACAGAACTCATCTGAGGTACAGTTTATTAATCATTTTACTTGCTTTGGTGAGTGGGAACTCTCATGAATAGTCCCAGTGGCATCAGTGGGACTTCTTGCTTCGTAAGGGTAACCTAAATGATTTGGATTGAAAATAAAAATTGATAATTTGAAATGACTTATAGTATATGGATAGGTCTTTGGGCAGGAACAGTCTTCTTGTTGTGTATGTCTGTACAGTGCCTAGCGCAGTAATACTGTTATTGTTGATATGGGGTCGCTAGGTGTTACCCCAATAAAAATGATTATAATATTTAGGGTACACCTCTACCCCAATATAACGCGACACGATATAACATGAATTCGGATATAATGCGGTAAAGCAGTGCTCCGGGGGGCAGGGCTGCACTCTCCTGCGGATCAAAGCAAGTTCGATATAATGCGGTTTCACCTATAACGCAGTAAGATTTTTTTTGGCTCCCGAGGACAGCGTTCTATCGGGGTAGAGGTGTATATGACTGTAGAGTTACACTGGAATTTCTTCGCTCATCTAACATGAAAAGAGCACCTAAACTTATTTTTAGAGGGGGTTTTTTAGATAGCTATCTGCTAGCAGTCTGCTGAAGGAAAACTACCCATTTGTAACCTAGGAAGCCGATAGTTCTCATGGTCAGAAATACTTCTCTCCATTATCCAATGAAGTTTTTAATTACAGTTGACGCTTCTCAGCCTCCTGCTGGTGTTTAAAATCTTGCTGAAATTGTATCAGTTTATGGCATTGAAGTCATAATGCAGGCCTGTATTACAAATCAAGCTTTTCTCTCCTGCTTCCAGGAGAAGTGCTTCCTGCCATGGTTGGGATGCAGAATGCTACAAATAAATTGAAGAATCACACTGATTCTGCTGTGTGTATGTATGGGGAGAGCAGGGAGGGTGCAGGCTTGGAAGAGATTGCCCATGAAGCTGTGTTCAGTGGATTTCTTTACAACAGCTGGGATGAATGTTCCATTAAGTGAGTCCACTAGTGACTAGTCAGCCTTCTCCAATATAAAGGCACTGTAATTGTGTGGTTGTCCTGCCAGGGAAGATTCCAAACGCTGTGTAAATCGACTTCAAAAATCTCATTTGCTTGAGATTTGTAAAGACAGATGGGATTTGGCACTTGATGCAGGTGTGAAAAGGATCTATCTAATCTAGCTATCTTTAAAAAAAATGATTGAATATTGGACACTTTAGGATTTATTAAATAAAGTTGAAAACTGGCTTCCAGTCTTATACCTGGTCTCCACTAAGCCCCCACTTCGGACTAAGGTACGCAAATTCAGCTACGTTAATAACGTAGCTGAATTCGAAGTACCTTAGTCCGAACTTACCACGGGTCCAGATAGGGCAGGGAGGCTCCCCCGTCGATGCCGCGTACTCCTCTCGCCGAGCTGGAGTACTGGCGTCGACGGCGAGCACTTCCGGGATCGATCCGGGATTGATTTATCGCGTCTAAACCAGATGCGATAAATCGATCCCAGAACATCGATTGCCTGCTACCAAGTGTGGACGTACCCTTAAGCTTCCATCTTGTGTCATAAATTATATTGTTGCAGCAGGCATCAGTAGGTGGTGCTCTTACATGTAGTCTTCCAAGTTCTTTTTCTTGGTATGTAAGAAAATGTTCAGTCTTGGGAAGACATGCTGTGATAGTTCATTTTTGATATGGCAGATTTTGCGTAGAGGCAATAGTCCAAGGAGAGGGAGCTGTGTGAATAGTAAGAGACTTCGCTTTCTGCCTTGGTCTCTGATTAGAGTCTATTCTTGAGACAAAGTGTGTTTCCAGTTCCCACAAGACAACTATCTGTGTTTGAGGACTTGGGTATGTGTGTAAATAAAACAAGTTACATTTAGAGTATATCCAGACTCTGTATTGCTGATTTATCCTCCACTAGGAAGCTGACCTGCAAAGCCCTGGACATCCACTACTGGCAAGGGGTGACACTAGTGTCAGAATGACATACTCGAGTTGGAAGAAGGAGCAACAATATAACTTTTCTGCAGTGCACTCACCACTAGAGGAGATAAGACTGTATAAATGGGCCAACACTTTCAAACCTGATTGCCAAGAGTTACGCTTCTAAATATGAATTTTATGTACCTAAATTTAAGTGGCCTGATTTTCAGGTGTACCAAGCACCCACAAACCCCACTGGAGCTATAAAATTGCTGCATTACTCGTTACAAGAAAAGTCCTATTGCCCTGAAAGAAACATTCCGTATAAGGGTCTGTTCATCTGGTAGCTAATCACTTGTTTTACCTCCCTTCTGCATAGTTCAAAATAATCCTTTTGTTTAAATGGGAGGGGGTATCCTGTATCTCTTTCTGCTACCCACACAAGTATCAAATAGAACTGAACTTTTCAGCCAACATCTTTGGGCCTATAACACAGTCCTGGGTCTGAATCTTAAATTGAAACCGTAATGTTATCAGCTGCAATGGCTTAGTAAAATGAATAAAAACTATTGTACAAATGTTTGGGGCCAGTGAAAACCTGGTTTCTGTTCCCAGCTCTTGCCTGAGGTCACTTGGGAAGCCAGTGGCAGTCATTTCAGCTGTGTGCCTCAGTTTCCCCATCTATAAAAATGAGGTTAAAATACTGACCACCTTTATAAAGCACCGTGAGACCATTAAACCGATACCATGTTATCTAAGAAGTGAGGCATTACCCGTCAAATAATTCAACGGATAAGCAGAGACCTAAGATGTAAGTGAAATAACTGGCTATGCTTTGACACTTTTACTTCTGGAGTGGCATGAGTCCTGTGATCGCTGTATTGTATTGAGTGACATGATATAGAACTATGATGTCATGTATCCAAGAACCCTATCCTCTATTTGACATCTCAGTTGCTTGAAAGTGTGATTATTTGGTGTCCATTTGCTAAAAAATGTGGATTCATTACACTTGTGCTTATCAACGATCAGCCCAGCAATGCTAATTCTAATGTAAACTTTATTTTCCAATAGCTTGTTTATGGTAGAGGAAAGTTTCTCATGCTAAGATTTTTAGCTTACTGGAAACAAAATGGGTGTTTTCTTACACAGAAGACTTCATTCAAAGGGAGAATTTGGTTTCACATTCCACAAAGCAAGGAAAGTTTGTATTTAACAAATTATTTCTATTTAAACATAGTAGAACAGCAGGCTCCCGTTATGTGTTCTGCACAAGAACATTATGAAGAAACGAGTTAAACTGGCAGTACAGTGAGAACACAAGCAAACCAAGCAGCCTTTATAGCCTTGGACATTAGAATTTGTTTAGCGTGGGGAAGAGAATGATGGCTAGAACGCTGCGATTTACCCTGCCTCATTCTGAAAGTTACTATGGGATCTTTAACTTCCACCAAAACAAATGGTCAGAAAGGACCTTCACGTAGTATCTTGTTTGAAAGATGGTAATTCTATTAGCACATAATCCTGTTGCTAAACTGAATTGAGGAAATCAAGTGTGCCATTTAGTATCAGTAGGTAAAGGAACACAATTTACCAGTAGTATAAAACCTCAAAGTACACAGTGCAGTCCTTCTCTGCTCAGTCTTGTTAAGTGTTTTCCAGAAACAGATGTAAATTCCACTGTAGCTTTTCAAATTGTGAATAATCCTGGTGTGTTGAATTTAGTGATGAATCATGCAGGAGGTTGCAGATGGTGTGAAGAGTGCAGCTGTGCAGAGACTGGGGAAGCTGAGATAGAAGACTAGAGTACCCCGGGGGAAGAAGATGATGATCTGAGAGTAGATTGGCATGCCAGTGGGGGAGGGAAGAAGTCAGCTGGGAAAGAAGATTAAGGATGAAGGGGTAAAGTTAAGACTGAGGCCTGAAGTTGGGGACTGGGGGTAGGAAGTGAAGGCTGGGAAAGAGTACTGAGTTAAACTGCTAAATATTGGAGTGCTACTGTGAAGTGAGCTAAGAGAAAATTACAGCATTGGATGACAGAGAAAGTGTGATTGTCCAGAAGTAAAAGAATTTGCACTGTTGGAGGGGAGGCTAAGATGAAAGCAATAGAGAAAATTGTAGCACCGTGTGTGTGTGTGGGTGGGGGAGGGAGCAGGAAAACATTGACTGCAGTAGTGGGCTGTTTTGGGTTGAGGAGGTGCTGAACGCAGAGGTTTGGGAGGGCTGTTAAGGCAATAGATGATCAGATCTGAAAGCAGGGACTAGACTGCAGTTTCTGGTTATGGGTGGGGGAGTAGGTAAGAGTGGAAAGATTGAATAAAAGCTCTTAAGTATGGTGGATACTGAAAGTAATGAACTTAATGCCAAAGGAGTGAGAAAGCTGAGTCCTTGTCTACACTATAAATTTCTTTGATATAACTGATGTGGCTATAGGATATGAATAATACACACCCCTGAGCGATTAAGTTATACCGACTAAATGCAGGTGTAGACAGCACTATGTCAGTGGGAGATCTTCTCATGCCAACATAGCTACCACTGCTCGCGGAGGCAGGAGTTCTTAAGTCGACGGGAGAGCTCTCTCTCCCATCGACTTAGAGCGTCTCCACCACAACTCCGCCGCTGTAAGTGCTGTAGTGTGGATGTAGCCTAAAATACAGCATAGTTCAATCTGTTTAAAACAGCATATTGTTTTAGACAGATTACCTATGCATCTTTTTCTTAGTTTTCCGTGACTATTTATTATAAAAAATAGAACAAGAATTAATAAATACTATAACAAAACAAAATCCAAAGAACTTTATTCAGAAAAATGTTGCCACTGGATTGTCTGTCAAAGCTAGTTTTTGCCTTCAGGTCAGAAGTCCTAAACCAAAAGTGAATATTTAACCACTCTTCCAAGGACAGCCAATAATCTTTTCACCTAATGGAGCATGAGATTAGAGGGGCAAAAACAAGGACCCTCAACAGCTATAACATATTTCAAGTGTTAAAATAACATCAGGTTTCCCAAGCACAGTTAATGCATTCTACAAACCACAGTAAGTGGAACACACTTTCTGAATAGCCAATAAAAAAAGGTCAGTACCCAATGTGGAAATATGCTCTCTAAGCTCTTATACCATATCAAGGTTGTTCTTAATGTATATTAAAACAGCTAAGAATAAAGGTAGATGAAATTCCTGCTTTCTATACTTGCATAGTCTTATACAACAGATTAATACACTACTTTCTTTTATTACTTATTAAAAAATAACTTGAATAACAGAATAAAAAATATTCTGAATTTAAGTAATTCTTTAAAAACATGTTTCCCACTTCTACAATTTTATGATCTAAGTAAACAAAATGGACTGGGAAAATTAATCATCCAATAAATCATTAACAGCTATTTGATATCTACAAAATACTGCATCATGATTGTGTTAAGTACCACAGTGAAACTTATTTTGGTCCACCAATATGAACTGAAACTTTCTTATACAAATGCATTCAAATGTTCTGAGGTCTGAAGTCAAATGTTCAAGAGATACTGCAAAATTTCTATTAGTGGAGCTGTTCCCTGACCAGTTAGTAGTGAGCTGAGTGTGTCCTGCTCATCTATAGATAAGTGGGGGAGTTTAACATAAGGACAACAGCAGCTATCTGAATTTGTGGTATTTTCCCATGATCATCTCCCTAAGCATCTAGCTTAGGATTCCGTTATGATATGGATGCACCTCCTGACCTGATCTCTATTTCTGCAGAAAGGAAGGATTGTAGTGATCATGTTGTGTAATCCAAGGCCTAGGGTTGTACCACACTAAGGTGAGATGTAGTGGGTTTTACCATCAGAAAATTCCTTTCCTGTCATGTTAGTTAAAATGGCTGCAATCATGTAGGCATAGTAAGTAAGTATGCCGACAAAGCCTTCATGTTGTACACTTGTGTAGCAGCAAAGGATTCATCTTTGATTATATAGCTATAAGTTGTGTAATTTTTGGTACTCATAATTTAGAAGTCAAAAAGTAATGTTGTAATGTTTATTTTTAGTGCAGCAAGAATTCTTAGTTCTGAGAATAAATGATAGGATTGACAATCAGTAAAGAATCTCTGCATTGTACTGTACATCCAGTGCTGATGAAAATAATGACCTGCAAAGACAAAGCAAAATGTGTTCCTCTCAATTCAGATTTAGTTTGTGAGTAAACATTTTTTTAGATATCTGTGCACATGTATGTGGCCTGAAAAGTATTATATTGGTACAAATATTAGAGGTTGAATAAGAAGCAATTTCAGAAATAATTGGAATCCTAGACTCAGTAAACAAAATTCTATGGCTTTTTAAAATCAATACACTTTCTCTAAAATTACTTTACAATTCCTGTTGTCGGTAAGAATGACCAAGACACTTTTGTATCTTATGTACATTTCACAATTCTAATGTCTTTTAGACTAATACCCCATCTAGAGTGGTTTTGTTTGATTATATTTAACAATGCGGTTAACTTTGTTAATGGGGAAATAACCCATTTCCCCCAGTTTGTTTATTCAGGTGGATTTAAAATTGCAGTGCCATTTGAACTTAATTTTAACAGATGTAATAAAAATGCACTGTAAGATGCACATTTTTCCTTTAAAGCAGCATAGCAAAATTGGAGGGTGTGATGCTTTTTGAGGCACCCTGGGCTCTGAGTCACCTTGTTGCTACCTGCTTCTTGTGTGGGTGTTAGGTCCCAGACACAACCAGCCTGTTCAGCCACTCAAGCACTCTCTTGTGAGCTATACCAGTCCTGCCTTTTCCCTGTGGATTGACAGTAGATGCACTTCAGCCCCCCGAGTCCTTTCAGTGTGTCCCTCTGGGGTATCTAGCCCCTGACCGCTGGATACGCATAGATATCCGAAATCCCTCTGTCCCCAAAGAAGCAGTGTAGCCCAGTTTACAAGTTTTACCTTAGTCCACTGCTCCTGTATCACACAGAGCCTTGAGTTGGAGTATAGTAAAACAAAAGGAAATTTATTTTACGAAAGAAGAGTGATTCAAATAGAAAATGGTGTATTCGGTGTAGTGAGTTTGTCAGGTCTGAGACGGGAGCTGCTTTTAAAGAACAGTGAGCCTTTTGCTGGTTAGCATTAGTATGGGCCTCTGTGTCACAGAGGGCTTACATTTTGCATATTTTAAGTGATTATTCTGTTGGTAAACTCTTTATAATTTCAGTCACCACTGAAATGCAGATTGTATTTACCATTTGCCATTGAAGAACTTGATCCCTCAAAGACTTAAGCACGTGCACAACATTACACAGTTGAGTAGTTTCACTGGCCTGCATTCATAAAAGTGCTTTGGTGCCTAAACCTCAGACTTAGGTGGCTAAGTCCCAGAGCTAGGCCCCACTGTGATTCAGAAAACTCCCACTGGAACCTGTAGGTGCCTAAACTCACTCTGCCTACATTTCTGCAGTAAAAAGTTCCTTAGTTGCCTGTTTCTTCCTCTAAGTATGCTCATTACTGCCTCACTCTGAGTCTCGGGACTCCTAACTCCCGCCTGAGCCCCACAGTGATTCATGAACCAAGGGAAGATGAGCATTCAGCTGTCTAACTCGTGGTGGGCCTGATCCAGTAGGTGTGCGCAGAGGCATGCTTTTGTTTATATATGATTTTGCATTTCAAAAAGTTTAATTATGAGATTTTTATGGCTGCTAGGGTAAACTGGAGATTTTTAGAACAAGAGTTTTGTTTTAATCAAGTATAATCACTTGGGGCTGGCTCTGGTTCTGGAGGATCTTGAGTATTAGGGTCATTGTAAGGGGATAGGGACCTGAAACAACATTGGAAAGAAGGAGGAGTTTCCGAAAAAGTACATCTGGAGAGGGGAAATGAGGAAACTAGTAGAACAGAAAAATCCAGTTGGGGTGGGGCAGGTGGGAGGGTCCTGTAGGTGGTGCTACATTGAGAATTGTGCCTGAACTGGAGAGAGCACATCAGAGGGCACTGAGTGCTGGAAGAGAAGGGTCACAGCTACAGAAAATGGTATTGGTACACTTGTCTCTAGCCACCCGTTTTGTTTTCATGTAGAAATTGAGAAATAATCTTAACGTTCTTTATTTTAAAATTGTGTACAGTTTAGTCTTCTACACTGTTAATATGATGTGCAGGATCTTTATGCTGACAAGCCAACCAGTAGTGACTTAAGAGCACGAGTACCAGCCTCAGGGTAGCCTGTTAAGAACCAGGGTACAAACCTCAAATTGGTTGAGAGTTCTATACCTAGGTTTCACCAACCAATTATCTAGTGTAAATTCCTCAATTGCTGTCACAGCCTTAACATGGAGTCACACAGTCCCCTTGGGTACTCTGATCTGTTTTGTCACCCTGGTAAGCCAGGTAATTTTTGTGATAGGTGGTTCCTTACACCACGAATCACAGCAGTACTTAGGTTATTTCCAGTCCCAATAGGCCAGTTGCTTACTCAAGGTCAATTGCTCTTTAGATCTCAAACCAAAGACACTTGTAGCCAATCCTATAATAAGCTATCTAAAGATTTATTACATAGAAAAAGGAAACAAGAGTTATTTACAAGGTTAAAGCAGGTAAACATTCATACACAAATGAATTATAATTTTAAGTTTCTAAGGGCAATAGAGGCTGCCGTAATTAGCAAGATCTATGCCTTTGTCTTACCAGGCTAAGCAGCTGGGGATCTCTTGCTTATGCCAAGAAAACTTGTCCCCAGAGTCCAAGCAGCAATGAGATCCAGTTCCTTCTTGTTAGGGGTTTTCATTTCTCCACACCTTCTCCCCTTTGTGCTTTGAGCTGTAAACTCAGCTGATGGGAGAAATTCACTTGCAAGACTTATCTTTGGGAGGTGGGGGGTTGTAATATTCTCTTTAATATTTTTCCATTCTAGTCCATCTGGTGTTGATGGGCTTTCCTTGTTGAGCAGGACATAACACCATCTGTTGGAGACCTGCATTTCACACTAATGTCTTTCTCCTGTCTGGTGATTTACACAGTTACAGAGGCTTACAATGTGAACACCCCAATATTACCTTACAGTATGGGATACACATGTTATAAGTGAGATTAATGCACGCTGCAACTCACAGGCATTCAATTAAAGTCTAAATATTCAACAATTCTAATACCTATTTTAACAATACTATCACAAAGGTGAGCCAGACTGATTTCAGCTATGTATTTGTCTGTAGTCAGTTGTGGCATGGGGACCCTTGCATGGTCGGACAGTGTCGCATGCATTAACGCACGCACAAGTAGAAATCATATTTTTATAGCTGCTGAAGGCAGAGTGGTGCAATACTACAGCAACTTTACATTTTTGCCAAGGTGTTCTCTTTTCTTTTTGTTAGTAGGGCGTATTCCCAAACCAGAGCCCTTAACAGCCTCAAACAACATCATTTTTTAAAAAGAATACATCTTTAATATTTTCTTTGGAGCCCTAATAGCTAATATATGCACAAGAGGAATAAAGAAACCTATCATTTTGCACCATATATTATTTATTTAATGAGTTGATGTAATCATATGACTACAGTATGCATCAAACCTTATGAATGGATATAGAACTGGCCTACTCAGTTCTCAAGTATGCACCAGAACTTTAAAAAAAAAAAACCTAAAGGGAGCCATAAAAAGGACAAGAAAACCGAGAGAAAAATAACATGACAAATTGCCAGCGCTTCAGGATTTGCAAGTATCATGTCAACAGAAATCCAAGCAGAAGAATGCAAGTGGTATTTGAAAGTGTCTAGAATGGTTATGCAAATAAATTGCACATCAGAAGATCTCCTTTGGGAAAGAATGTAGTTCCTTACCCTCTCAAATAGTAGTCAATTGGACTACAGGATTGGATTTTGGGGAAAACTCCAGCAAAGTGTTCTCTCAAGCATCGATTCAGATTAAATAGTATCTGACCCTATTGCTGGAAAAAAGAAGTCTCCAAGAGTCCACTACCCCTTACATAAAGAAGTCGTGGTCTATGCCAGTGAGAGAGAAAGACAGGGTTGGGTTTTCATTGTTGTTTTTTTACTCCTGCTCCTTCCTTATACCAAAAATTGTAGGAGGCCAACCCATTTGTTAGAGAAGTTGAAAGTGATGAACTGGAAACCATTGAAAGAAGATTGGGTGGTTTAAGGTACTTTTCCTATGGTCTGGTGTCCCTGTTGCTTTTTTTCACAAAATGCTTAGTGATGTACTCCCACTTTTTGCAAATACTTGTGTATTGTCAATCTGAACAGCACTTAAAAAGTATACAACGGTGATGGGTCATCTAAACATTGGTTTGAACAAAGCATTTGATAATCTATTGTAGTAAAAAATTCAGCATTGTTTGGAAAAGTAGGTGAGGTGAAGAGAAGACTGGATTAGATGACCAAATAAGATTTTTCTAATTCTAATTTTATTCTGTGATCTGTCTGATGACATCATAGTCTTTGAGCGTCAAAATTCTAAGTATCTAGCGCCACTTCTTGATGGACTCTTGCCAAGATGTTCTGACTTAGTGAGAGTTAATGAAAAACATATTAGTAGAATGGAAGTAAAATCCCTCCATTCCTAATTATAAGAACCACTGCAGCATCTACCGTGGTTGATGTGAGTCCACACAGTGTCACTTAAACCCCGCCTCCAGTCTCCACACACATTGTCATGGAGTTGAGAGCAGTTTTGAATGCAATTAGGGCTCCACGACTGGATGACACCAGTGCAGACAACTGGCCCGCATTCTTTTATGCAAACAATCTAGAAAGAACAGGGTTTTTTTCTGCTGTGTAGGAAAGCAGAAAGTAAGAATGCTTGCAAGCAGGCTTGGCAAGTCGGTGATAGACCTGTATGGCTGGTCCCTGGAGCGCCGAGACACAGGTTGCATAATTTATATAGCACCTTGTTGACCAAGTCAAAACTGGTTCCTGTTGCTGTAGGGGATGGTAGTGGACAAGCTGAAGGTCTTATCACATCTGATAATTCAGAACCAGGATATTTTTCTACATCCTAAATCAGGATATGGCCCTGTCTGCTCAACTCCTGAGAGTTTAACTATTCCAAGATTTTAGACACTTCATCCATGATGTTAATTACTTGAAAGTCTATACAACCAGTGAAAAAAAAATTAGTCTGGTGTGAAACCAATATGAATCTTTTCCCTTGTCTTAAATAAACTATATAGTCACAATTTTTAAATATCCATGTCAGTCTGGTTGAATTTATTACTGTTTCTCAACATGTAGCAGGTAAACCATTTACAGCTGAGCCCCTGCTCACCAGGTCCTTGCGGAACTTGTTGCATTTACCATTTATCTTTTTTTTTTTTTTTTTTAAAGTAATCTCACGGGATGTTAATGCACTCTTACCAAGCTGCTGAACCCTCTGTTTGAGCCACATGCTGCTTCTAAGCTCAAGTTTCCAACACACAAGATTTTATTTTTGGTGCGAGTAACATCAGTTCAGAGTAAATCATGATGCTTCCATTGCACCAGGTTGTAAAGCTTGGTAACACTCAAGAGATTGATGGCTTTGCACACACGGGGTTCCCGGATTCTATTGGGGCATTTGATGGGACCCATATGCATATCATTTTCCCCTGACACCAGATCTCATTTCTAAACAGAAAGGGGTGTTTCTTCAAGTGATGGTCCCTATGCGTATTCCACACGTGGGCACGCATACATGCCATGAGCCTGAGTCCTGAAGTGTTTCTTAGCAGTGTCCGTTGACCTGCATGTGCATGTGTGTACCCAAAGGAGTATTTCTTTGTGATGCTCTATGGCCTGCCTGATAACTGTGGCAGGTTGATGTAGTCTTCAGCTGATGAAGGTTGGTCTTCCAAGAAGACAGTTTCTGCTGCTTGTGATGTAGCTCTAAGAAGCCAAAATTCATCCTAGGTTTTGTTCTGTTTGTTTACATGTATTGAAGCTGTGATTGTGAGCAAATTCTTGAGATCTTTCGTCTACAGGAAGCTTTGTAGCATTTGATATGGGAACCCGAAAAACTGACTCTCTTTATGGTAAAAGTCAGGAAATTCAAAGTTAATATCATATGAATATGGCTTTTAGGTTATTGTAGTTAGTCCTAGAACTGTGTCCATACAGATTCTACCTTATGATTATCTCCATTTAAACATTTTCATACAATTGTATAGGGAACCCTTTTTTTAGCAGTTTGGCAACCTCAGTCTATTTTCTATATACATACCTTTATAATCCGGAGTGCTGGTATCCCATTGGTTATTCCTACATTTCAGCTAATGTGAGTTACGTAGGTATTCCCTTACTGACAGGCATTCTAGTTCGCCTGTATTCTTGCTTTTGAAGGTGAGCTACAAAAGGGAAAAAACTGTCCTGTACCCTTTTCACTCCTTTGAGATGTAAGGGACTTGGAAGGTTTCGTCTTTAAAAGATATTTTTTCTGGTTATTTTTTTATATTAGAAATAACTGGAGAATGTGTGAAGTGGTGACTTCACATGAACCAAAAGAGTGAAAGTTGAACTAGAACTAAGCTGCAACAGTTACCAAAGGAGAGAAATTCTGACACCTGGAGTGTCCACTTCCAATTCCCATCAGTTTCCTTAACTGGAAGACTATTTGTGCTAAGTTTAAGATCGATCCTTAATCACTCTCTTGCCCTCTATGTTGCTACAGCACAGTTCAAACTTCCAGGCTGCAAATTTAGTTGGCTCAGTGAGCGAGAGAGAGAAAAGTAAAGATGATTGGTAAACATTTCTCAGTTCTCTGATGGAAGCTGTTGCCCTTCCTTAGATAAAGAAATAGATGGAAGTTACCAAACTTCCACTTATTTCTTTCTGTATTTCAAGATTTGTATCTTTCACACCCAGCCAATAATTAATCAGATATGCAGCAGAGAGGAGAGCCAGCTCACCTGGGAGTCTGGAAGTCCTGGTTTTCCCAGGGCAGTCGTCATGGCAGGGTTACCTCAGATTCAGGGTTCCTGGAAGCCTTCAGGCCCCAGCAAGTCAGCCAGGTTTCTAACAGAAACCTGCCTGTGGTTTGTCAAAAGCTTGTCGAACTTTGGATGAACAGCTGTATTCCTATGCCTTTTCTGTCATTTTTTTTCCAGCATGAATGCCAAAATTGAAACTGAACATGAATATTCTAGTCCAAAATCAGGCCAACATTGCCACTATCACAGCAATAGCTTCACACACTCTTCTGGAACCCCAGGACAGACAGCCTCTCAAGGGCACAGGGTGGATCACACCAGCCTTCTCTCCCCTGTCCCCCTCCCAAGATATCACATGGAGAAGGTCCTCCCCCCATCCCTTCCCAGCTAGTGGTTGGGGGCTATCTATATCCCCTTCACCCATAAGCAAGGAATTACCTGCATTCCCTCAAGTAAATGATCTCCTGTATCTAGCTAATGTAACTGGTCCTGTAAATCAAGCTTCACTGAGGATTCTAAAAATGCTGATTTAGTTTGAGTTCACTGTTCATCCTCTTGAAGAAGTAGTGTGTGATCCTGTCATTAAAGACTATCACAATGTATGCATGCAGGCGGACAGAATTAAGGTTGCATGGGTAACCTAAATTCTGGCTTTTCCTAACTTTCAAGTACTTGATTTTGCAGCTTAAATGTTTTTTTAATATAGTATTAGTGTGTTGGGGAGGAAAAGGGGGCAGGTGGAGGAGAAGGGAGTGTAATTGAGTTGCATGTGATCTGTAGTCAATATTGTTGTTCTTAGAGTGATTGCTCATGTGTATTCCACAGTAGGTGTGCGTGCTCGCCACGTGCACTGGTGCTGGAAGTTTTTCCCTCAGTATTACCTGTAGGGGGGAGTGCTGCTGCAACCCCGGAACTGGTGCCTCTACAGCGCACTATAAGGGGAGCCACGCGCTCCCCCCACCCCAGTTTCAGCTTAGTTAGTTAGTGTTCGGGCCGGGGCATGCCCCAGGGTTTAAATCATGCGAGTCTTGCAGGCGTTCGATGCCTAGAAGTGACCCGCACGCCGATTGTCTCTGCTGCTTGGGCGAATCTCTCATCAGCGACCGCTGTAAGATCTGCAGGTCCTTTAAACCCAGAACTAAAAAAGAGAGGAACATTAGAATTCGGGTCTTTCTCATGGAGTCGGCACTGGCTCCATCCCCGGTGCGCCAAGTGGAATCAGCACTGGGCACTTTGTCTTAGGTGCGCAGAGATCTCCCCGCACCGTCCGGTGGCTGGCACCGCTTCCCGTCCGGTGGCCAGCACTGCTCCCCGTACAAGAAGCAGAGAAAGGCCCCGTCCTCTCGAAGGCGACGAGAGAAAGCAAGGGATGAGGCTAGACCCGTGTCGGGCAGCCCCAGTTCCTCCCTGGGCTCTAGAGCTCCAACTCAGGTTGAGCGGAGCAGCCTGAGTTGCATTGACTCAGGCCTCTCCGGACGTCCTCATGCCTTCAATGCCGGAGGCCCTGCAGGCGGCCAAAGACATGAATCTGCAGGTGCCTGGGGCACGGCCGGCACCTGGACCCCGCTCTAGAGGCAAGCCGCCGCTGGGTTCTCGACAGTCAACACTGACCCGACGCAGGTCCCGGTCAGGGGATCGCTCTTGGGCCCACTTGCCACTCTGTGTCCTGTCAGGACACAGTCTCCAGCCTCCGCTTTCGTCGCCCAACAGGTTATCTGGTTGGGTGCCTTCGGAGCGGAGTTCCAGGCACCGTTCCACGCCGAGTACAAAATATCGGCGGGACAGGGGAAGACGCCGTAGACGCTCTCATTCTCGGCATAGCTACCGAAGCCGCTCCCGACACGGACGCCATCGCCAGTCACGTTCCAGCTCTCTCACCTCGAGGCACCGTGCCCACGGTTCCCGGCGGGGATCGCCAGCTCCACATCATCACAGATCCAGGCGTCGAAGCGTCTTGAGGAGTAGCAGCTCGAGGCAGCACCGTTCGTCGACGTCGGAGTCCCAGTCCCCTGGCAGACATTGCTCTTGATACACCCGCTTGTACCGCTCCCACTGCACCCATAGGTCATTGGTAACCTTGACCTTTACGCAGCGCCCTACGACTCAGCCGGGCCAACCTGACCAGCTTGTGCCGCCGGTGCCACACCAGAGTCAATGGCAAGGGCCTCCATAGCAAGGCCAGTGGAGCCCCTGGCCCCCTGTGCACGCCCAGCAAGGCCCTCAGTCAATAGCACGGGCATCGGAGGCTCCTTCAGACTCACTATCCAGATCTCCGAGGATCCTCGGCACCGCACGAGGAGTCTGACCAAAGGGTGGATCCCGTGGCACCGGCCGACGTGCAGAGCCCCGTACCGACCCCCTCCCCCGCAGGAGGACTTCAGGGCTCATCAGGAGCTACTAAAGTGAGTTGCATCCAGTCTCTAACTCCAAGCTGAGGAGATGAAGGGACCCTCAGACTCACTGTTTAACGTGCTCTCATCCTCAGTACCGGGCAGAGTGGCCCTCCCGTTGCATGAAGAGGTGGCTAACATCTCCAATGCCCTCTGGCGAATGCCGGCCTCCCTCGCCCCGATATCGAAAAAGACAGAGCGCAAATACTTCATGCCAACGAAAGGGCATGAATACCTTTATAACCCACCCGGCCCCAACTCCCTAGTGGTGGAGTCCGTAAATAATAGGAAAAGACAGGGTCAACCAGGACCCACACCCAAAAATAAACTCTAAAAGACTGGACTAATTTGGCAGGAAGCTTTATTCGTCGGCCAGCTTCCACCTTCGGGTGGCCAACCACCAGGCCCTCCTCAGTCGATATGAGTTTAAATTGTGGGGGTCACTGCCGAAATTCGAGCCCTCCCTTCCGGAGCGCAAAAGGAAGGATTAAGGCGCTGGTGGAGGAGGGTGCCGCTGCAAAAAGGGTTGCTCGGCAGGCGGCGGCGGATGCAGCTGACACAGCTGCTCAGTCCATGGCCTCGGCCGTGTCCCTGCGCAGGGCATCGTGGCTACTGCTGCCTGGGCACTCTGCGGAGGCGCAGTCTGTGATGCAGGATTTCCCTTTGATAGCAAGGACCTGTTCACAGAACAAACAGACATGAGGCTCCATGGCATGAAGGACTCGCGTACTACCCTTCAAACCCTCGGACTCTACGTCCAGCCCAAGGAAAAGCCTAAGATGCAAGCCTCCGTCCCTGCGCCCCAGCCAAGATACGAGCCTGCTTACAAGAGGTCCAAGACCCAAAAGAGGCGACCTCAGAGGCAGTGTCGCTCTGCCCCGCAGCCTAGGCCCTCCAGGGGCAAGCAGCAGGGCAAGAGCCGGTTTTGACAGGTTGCAGGAGGGTACCCCGGTGACCCCCAAGAGGACCCTCCTACCAATAAAGTTTGCCTTCAGCAACCGCTTGTGTGCGTTCCTTACGGAATGGTCCCAAATAACATCAGACCAATGTATCAGAGAGGTAGCTGTGTTTAGTCTGGAGTCTTAAAGGTGTTAGTCTTAAAGGTGCCACAGGACTCTCTGTTGCTTTTATCAGACCAATGGGTCCTCAACACCATTTCCCAGGGTTACACACTACAATTTCTCACCCCCACCCTCCCTCGCGATCTCAGATGTCTTCCTCTTGTCATGGTCGGGTCAACTCCTTTATGCCTTTCCCCTGTTTCCCCTCATTGGCAAGGTCCTGGAGAAAGTGAAAACAGACAAGGCATCCTCCTGATCGCCCCAGCTTGGTCCTGGCAACATTGGTACAGGACCCTCCTGGGCTTGCTTGTGGCCCCTCCGTGGCCGTTGCCGCTCCGCCCGGACCTACTCTCCCAGGACCAGGGCCGCTGCCCAATCTGGCCACCCTCCATTTGACAGTGTGGCTGATCAAGGGCTAGATGTGGAGGAGAGAAGGTGTTCAGAAGGGGTCAGGCGTGTCCTCCTCGAAAGTAGAAAGCCATCCACGTGCCAAGCCTACCTAGCGAAGTGGTCCAGGTTCTCCAGGTGGGCGGGCGAGTGAAGTACTTCCCCAATGTCTGCCCTGCTCCAACTTATCCTTGAGTACCTTCTTCACCTTAGAACTCAAGGCCTGGCCCCTTCCTCCGTTAGAGTGCACCTGGCAGCTATTTTGGCGTTCCATCCGCCAGTCCAGGGCTGCTCGGTTTTCTCCCATGCCATGACCAGGCGTTTCCTCAAAGGGCTAGACCGGTCCTTTCCTTATGCTAAAACCCCTGTCCCTCAGTGGGATCTAAATTTGGTGTTATCCTGCCTCACGGAACCCCCGTTCGAACTCCTGGCCACATGCTCATGGTCTCACCTTTCATGGAAGGTAGCCTTCCTCGTGGCCATCATGTCAGCCCCGGGGATCTCGGAGCTCAGGACCCTGACTTGCGACCCCCCCCTTACACAGTCTTTCACAAGGACAAGGGTCAGCTCCGCCCTCACTCGGCATTCCTCCCTAAGGTGTTCCCCGCTTTTCACATGGGCCAGGACATCTTCCTGCCTATCCTCTGCCCCAAACCTCATGCCTCTAACGAGGAACGTCTTCTCCATACGCTTGATGTGCGTAGAGCACTGGCTTTTTATCTTGATCGGACTAAGCCGTTCCGCAGCTCTTCGCAACTCTTTGTTGCTTCAGCTGAGCGCATGAGGGGTCAACTGATCTCCACCCAGAGGCTTTCCCGGTGGATTACATCGTGCATCCACACTTGCTACGACCTAGCAGGGGTTCCTGCACCACCTATCATAAGGGCTCACTCGACAAGGGCTCGGGCCTCATCGTCAGCCTTTGTACACGCGTTCATGTCGCGCTATGCGATCGTCTCCCACTCCAGGGATGACGCTGTTTCGGTAGAGCTGTGCTTCAGCCAGGGAGTCTGTGAACTCCTACCCACCTCCATCAGACATAGCTTGCAATCACCTACTGTGGAATACACATGAGTAATCACTCAAAGAAGAAAGGACAGTTACATGTTCTGTAACTGGCGTTCTTCGAGATGTGTTGCTCATGTCTATTCCACATCCTGCCCTCCTTCCCCTCTGTCGGAGTTCCTCTGGCAAGAAGGAACTGAGGGTGGAGGGAGCACACGGTTCCCCTTATAGCGCGCTATAGAGGCGCCACTCCAGGGGTTGCAGCAGCGTTCTCCCCTACGGGTACTGCTGAGGGAAAAACTTCCGGCACTGGTGCACGTGGTGAGCCTGCACACCTAGACATGAGCAACACATCTCAAAGAACGCTGTTACGGAACAGGTAACTGTCCTTTATGACCTGCCTAAATGCTGGGTTGAGTTATTCATCTTATTGTTTAAAAAAAAAGTTCAGCAATGTAAGTGAAAACAAAAAATATTAGGAAGCTGTTTCTTTTTTTAACATTGTAACTGGCAACCATAGAAGGGGAACTAATTTTTTTAATTATTTCACCTTCTCCATAATGAATTTTCTTCCTTCTGTGAAAGTTTGCAATGTATACAATGAATGTAATTTTCTATACAAATATTCCAAGTAAAGAGAACTGTTCTAAGACTACAGCAATTACCAGATTGGGGAGAGAGAACTCCATCCTTTCACTGATTGGCCAGTGCTCTGTACTTCAGGTGAAATAATAAACTTTTCCATGATGCTCGCAATTGTGCAAAATTTGTCTTTACCTGGTGATTATCTTATGCCTTGAAGCAGGTAGTTTGAGATATACCTTGTAATTTGAACCTGGCTACTGTAACTGTAGATGCTGCCGTTATTCATATAAATGTCTACAGCTGTCTAGAATGCCTACTGGCTTTGGCACCAAATGCTCTGTTCAGCAACAATGTTCACAAAGTAAGTGACCTGGAGGTCTGTTACCTATAGTCTAGTAACGAATGCTTCAACTTTACCCTCGTTAGTTGCAAGCAAGTCCTTTACAGGATCTGTTTGTTTATGCAGTAAATCCAGACTGTTACCACTGATTATGCTTCTTAGAGACGTGCTTCCCAACATGGATTATCCCGACAGTGACAAGTGTTAAAAGTTTAGCAAAGAAGGAAAGTAACACTGAGTACAGGAGGCTGGAATGGAGTTTGAAGAAAACACGTGCCTCTGAAACCACAGCATGCTGTGTCCGATTATGTTCTATTTTGTCTACTTTCTAGCACCTTTTTTTAACTTACCAGTTTTTTGTGACAAGAAGGAAAAGTCTGTCATATTGTATGGATTAAACTGAGAGCAAAAGAAACCATTTGTGCGGGTCAAGGTTTGCCTAATATGGCATACTGATCTAATAGCTGCCCATTTTGTAATCAGACTTTGTGGGAGAAATCAGACTGCTTCCCAATGTTTGTGACTTCTTCACAAAAATATCCTGCAATCTGACGTCTGCAGAGACGAGAGCTAGGTATTTTCATGTCAGTTGTGTACATCAGGTTTTTCTTTCTTTTCAAGCAATAATTTCTATTTTTCTCAGTGATGTGGCCAGATTAGTTCAATGGGTTTTGTAAGTGAAATAAAGATCCTGATTTGATTTGTATCTATATTAAAGCATGGTGTAATAAAAAAAAATGCAATTACTTGCATTTAAGTAATGATCACAATCTTTTTCCGTGAAACTTGCACATGAGTGTATGTATACATATATATACACAGACACTAGTTACATTCAAAACAGCCTAGATAATAAAAGGATTATTGAGGGAATTCCTAGAAGTTTTAGTGTAGAGCCTGTCTGTGCTTGTACAATTAAACTAGAATAAAAGTGTACATACTTTTAAATAATGTGTTCTATAATGAGATCAGTATGTATATGTAGAGTGATTTGTTAATTACTTCTTAAGCAGCTATGCTTGATGAGCTGTAATAATTAAGTTGCTGTAATTCTGAAAGTATTACAGAAGGGCCTGTAATTTAACAGTTAAGGCACTAAATGTTTAATTACTATTTTTACTAGATAGTAATCTTCTTCCATAAATTCAGCTAAAAGGACTGGCAAACTTAAATATTAATGTGAATGTGAAAAAGAATTCTGCAGACAGGATTTTTATTGGGCACTGTGTTAAAGTAGCTGTTGCAACATATATTGATAGGTTTTAAAGCTGACATCTCAGCTTCATTTTTGCATTCCTATTGAACAAATATTGTTAATTTTAAGTAATTAAACTTGCATTTCTGTATCATCTTACTCATTCTTTCAAAAATATTTGCTGTGGCCTAAGCGTGCCAGACAGAGCTGTGCACCTTGCGTTGGGAGCTTCAGGTAGCATTGAGCTTGGGCTTCCCAGTTACACTGAAAGAGTACTTTTGCTATATGACGACCCTCTCATACAGAGACAGCTCTATGCCTGGCAGATAGTGGGGAAAGAGAATCTGTTTATTCCCTACCATTCCCCAACCCATTTCTTGTGAGTCATTTCTGTGCGGAACATCCCCTGTAGTTCCCAGAGCATAAATGCTGTTACTCTGGGCTGTCCATACATGGGCCACACAAGTGGGAAAGGCTCCTTATTCCCTCCTTTCACTGCATGGCCATGTAGGGGGGATTGCAGTGTAACCCTCTGTTTCCTATGTATTTCTTTTGTGGAAGAATTTCCTTAACTAAAGTAATAATGCTTGATGATGTACCTAGTAAAAGGTGAGGTGGCTAGTCTAGTCCCCCAGGGACCAGTGTAGGACCTAGTTTTATTTAACGTAATTACTAATGACCTAGGAGAAGTAGTAAACAGCACATTAAATTCAAGATAATACTAAATTGGAAGGTGTTGCTAGGACAGAAGTTATGCAAGGAATCTAGAGATCAGAGCTATTGGCAGAAAATAACAGTGATGTTAACCCCAAATAAATGCAGCCCATTTGGTTTCTGTTACAGAAGCGCTGTCTTTCCAAGGCCTCAAATTTACGTCACATCTGAGTTTCCTTTAGTTTGGAAGTACTGTTCTGAACATGTATGGCTGGTTTAGCCATAAAATCCATGTCTATTGATAATGATGATGACCATCCTTGCCACCTTCATTTAGTGTATGGCCTCTCAGGCTCAAAGCATTAGGTTTAATGTTTCTAGGCACAGTCCTAACTATAGTGCTGTTTCTGCAACCCTTACTTATGTTGCTGCTGCTATTTGCTTTTCTTGTTATAACTATGCTCCCTTCGGCATCTGAGCTATACTCGTATTGACTTATGACAACTTACTGTGTCTTGTACATCTCTTATATCACCTCTGAGTCTGGTGAGCACCAAATTTTATTTTTCTCAGTGATGTGGCCAGATTAGTTCAATGGGTTTTGTAAGTGAAATAAAGATCCTTCTATGGAGACTGATGACCATTTGTGTCATAAGGGAGCTGTATGTTGAGGGAAAGATAAGACCCTCCTGCAGGAGCACAGAAAATTGTTATACAACTGACAACAATATGATTTTCAAAGAAGGTGTGTGTGTGTGTGTGTGTGTGTGTGTGTGTGTGTAAAGAGATTTTCACTTTTATATAACTGCTTCAAATTACATTAGATCAACAGGGACCATCTATTCAATAATCATTACCCCTCAGGGCCATGTTTAAAATAACGTAATTATCTCTAATATTCTGTATTAGGGTTCTAATATTATATAAATATTTACAATTAATCACAATGGATATTGTTTGGACACTCTTAATAGAACAGCTGAGCTATCCTTTAAGTTCATCCCTCTTCAATGAGGTTGACTCATGTGGGACAGCCTGAATTGACATTGAGAGCTCAGATATAGTGGTCAGTTGTCTGGCACCTTTCCTGGGAGTAATACTTATTTATATGTGTTCCGTGCATTTGGTCAGGAGAAGAATTCTGTTGGAAGGAGTGGGCAAGACCAATTCCTTTCTGATTATGCCATTTCAAAGCTGCAAGTCATGTCCAACTCTTGCATTAAAATTGCCAGGGAATATGAACTTGTCCTCTTTGGTGATGGCAGAGAGAATTCGGTCAAGGTTGGCATAAAATCTTTCTTTTGATTTCATCATCGGCATCAAGGGTTGGATCATATGCACTGATGAGTGTTGCATGCTGATTTTTGCCAAGTTTAAGACCGAGGGTCCTGAGTCATTCATTGATGCTAACAAGTAATTTCGAGAGTTGGTTGATGATTTTGTTTTTGATAGCAAAACCAACACCGTAGATTCGTCGTTCATTGTCACTGCTCCCTTCCAGAAAAAAGTTATACCACCACCTTTTTCCTTGAGCTGTCCTCCTGTATGTCAGATCTCACTCAGTGCAGCAGTGTTGATGTCATGCCTCCTGAGTTCTCTGGCCACAATTGCTGTTCTTTGCTCTGGACGGTTACTTTTCAGGTTGTCGATCAGGTTTTGAACGTTCCAGGTTCCAAATTTCATTGTTTAGTTTTGACCACAGTTAGGTGATACCTCTGGACACGGTTATCCAGTTGGGGGGAGGCAAGGCAGACTGTGTTTAGGGCACCTTCAAAAAAATAGTCGACACTTTCTCTGTGACCTACCACCAACTCAGGCTCATACCTAACACCAAGAAAAATGAAGTACTCCACCAACAGGCTGCAAATCACCAAGATCCTGCTCCCATAATTCAGATCAATAAAGAGACCCTGGAGAATGTTGAGCACTTCCTTTACCTCGGCAGCTGTCTGTTGCAGAAAGCTGACACTGATGATGAAATTCAACACTGCCTTCAATGTGCCAGTGCAGCTTTCGGACTCTTGAGGAAACAATCTTCAAAGATTGTTACATCGAGAATCAAACAGAGCTTCACGTGTATCAGGCTGATGTTATCCCTTCTCTCTTGTACGGTGCTGAAACCTGGTCAAGTACAGTAGACACCTCAAGATTCTTGAATGATACCATCAACGGTGCCTCTGAAAAATCTTCTGAGTCAAGTGGAATGACCGATGCACCAACATCAGTGTTCTGCCCTAGGCCAAAGCCTTCAGCATTAAAGTGTGATCATCCACCACCAACTCCATTGGGCTGGTCATGTTCTTCAAATGCCAGAAAATCAACTCCTGAAGCAGGTCATGTTTTCATAACTGAGCCATGGCCAATGGGATGGGGGGAAGCAAAAAAAAAAAAAAAAAAAAAAGTGCTTCAAAGACACCCTTGAAGCCAACATAAAGAAGTGCAATATTGACATAAACTCATGGGAGACCCAAGCCCTTGGCTGACTAAAATGGAAAAAGACCTTGTGGCAAGGAGTCTAGTATTTTGAGATAACAGGAAATGGAAAGGAGGAAAGAATGCGCCACAGCCCAACTCAACAATCCAGATTCACTCTTTCCATTGGGAAATGTCTGCATCAATTGTGGATCCCAGATTAGCCACCTGTGTATCCACCAGTGATAACTGGCTATGATTTTATGGAAGACAATATCCTTAAACTCCAAGAGATCACTGATCGCTTATTTATATTTGGTATCCACTTAAAAAATGTTTGTATACAATTACATTTAAAGGAAATTAAAATGTCCTCACCATCATATAACATATCAAAATGGGCAGCTGGCACTTGAGTTGATCTTTTTTAAAATCACAATGTAATGTATAGAAATAAATTGAGTGGAACCGCAGCAAATCAGACTAACGTTAGTCAGAACATGACCATCGCCTGTGGTAGCATCCAATTGATGGATAGTTTTATGATGATTGATTGAATAATTCTTATTGTTAGTCTCAGTATCATTCATCTACCACAACACCTGGTCTAGTACATCTGTTTTAATTTTAAACTCACCCAGCAATATCGTCAATTTATCCAGCTACACACTCAACCCAGCAGAAGAGTCTGTCCTATTTCGGGGACTCTCTTTTTGCCCCAGCACCCCCACGAACATGATACAGTTCTGCGGTGATCTGGAAGCCTACTTTCGCCGCCTCCGACTCAAAGAATACTTTCAAGATAACACTGAACTGCACACTGATACACACCCTCCCACCAACAACACAGGAAGAACTCCACATGGACTCCTCCTGAGGGTCGAAATGACAGTCTGGACCTATACATAGAATGCTTCCGCCGACGTACACAGGCAGAAATTGTGGAAAAACATCGCTTGCCTCATAACCTAAGTCGGGCAGAACGCAATGCCATCCACAGCCTCGGATACCACCCTGACATTATCATCTAAGAGGCTGATAAAGGAGGTCCTGTTGTCATCATGAACAGGTCTGACTACCAGAAGGAGGCTGCCAGACAACTCCCCAATACCAAATTCTACAGGCCACTTTCCTTAGATCCCACTGAGGAATATACTAAAACTGCACCATCTACTCAGGACACTCCCTACACTAACACAGGAACAAATCAACATACCCTTAGAGCCCCGACCGGGGTTATTCTATCTTCTACCTAAGATCCACAAACCTGGAAATCCTGGATGCCCCATCATCTTAGGCATTGGCACTCTCACTGAAGGACTGTCTGGATATGTGGACTCCCTACGCCACCAGTACTCCCAGCTATCTCCGTGACACCACAGATTTCCTGAGAAAACTACAATGCATTGGTGACCTCCCAGAAAACACCATTCTAGCCACCATGGATGTAGAGGCTCTCTACACAAACCATCCCACACACAGATGGAATACAAGCTGTCAGGAACAGTATTCCTGATGATGACACAGCACAACTTATTGCTGAGCTCTGTGACTTTATCCTCACACACAACTATTTCAAATTTGATGACCATATATACCTCCAGACCAGTGGCACCGCCATGGGCACCCGCATGGCCCCACAATATGCCAACATTTTTATGGCTGACCTGGAACAACGCTTCCTCAGCTCTCGTCCACTCATGCCCCTTCTCTACCTACGCTACATTGATGACATCTTCATCATCTGGACCCATGGGAAGGAGACCCTGGAAGAATTCCACCATGATTTCAACAGCTTCCACCCCACCATCAACCTCAGCCTGGACCAATCTACACAGGAGGTCCACTTCCTAGACACCACCGTACAAATAAGCGATGGCCACATTAACACCACCCTATACCGAAAACCCACCGACCGCTATGCCTACCTTCATGCCTCCAGCTTCCACCATGGTCACACCACACGATCCATTGACTACAGCCAAGCACTGAGGTACAATCGCATCTGCTCCAACCCCTCAGACAGAGACCAACACCTACAAGATCTTCAAGTATTCTCAAAACTACGATACCCACACAAGGAAATAAAGAAACAAATCAACAGAGCCAGACGTGTACCCAGAAGCCTCCTGCTACAAGACAGGCCCAAAAAAGAAACCAACAGAATTCCACTGGCCATCACTTACAGTCCTCAGCTTAAACCTCTCCAACGCATCATCAGTGATCTACAACCCATCCTGGACAATGATCCCTCACTTTCACAGACCTTGGGAGGCAGGCCAGTCCTCGCCCACAGACAACCCGCCAACCTGAAGCATATTCTCACCAGCAACCACGCACCGCACCATAACAACTCTAACTACAGTAGCCGTGTTAGTCTAAATCTGTAAAAAGCAACAGAGGGTCCTGTGGCACCTTTAAGACTAACAGAAGTATTGGGAGCATAAGCTTTCGTGGGTAAGAACCTCACTTCTTCAGATGCAAGTAATGGAAATCTCCAGAGGCAGGTATAAATCAGTATGGAGATAATGAGGTTAGTTCAATCAGGGAGGGTGAGGTGCTCTGCTAGCAGCTCAGGTGTGAACACCAAGGGAGGAGAAACTGCTTCTGTAGTTAGATAGCCATTCACAGTCTTTGTTTAATCCTGATCTGATGGTGTCAAATTTGCAAATGAACTGGAGCTCAGCAGTTTCTCTTTGGAGTCTGGTCCTGAAGTTTTTTTGCTGTAAGATGGCTACCTTTACATCTGCTATTGTGTGACCAGGGAGGTTGAAGTGTTCTCCTACAGGTTTTTGTATATTGCCATTCCTGATATCTGACTTGTGTCCATTTATCCTCTTGCGTAGTGACTGTCCAGTTTGGCCAATGTACATAGCAGAGGGGCACTGCTGGCATATGATAGCATATATAACATTGGTGGACGTGCAGGTGAATGAGCCAGTGATGATGTAGCTGATCTGGTTAGGTCCTGTGATGGTGTTGCTGGTGTAGATATGTGGGCAGAGCTGGCATCGAGGTTTGTTGCAAGGGTTGGTTCCTGAATTAGAGTTGTTATGGTGCGGTGCGTGGTTGCTGGTGAGAATATGCTTCAGGTTGGTGGGTTGTCTGTGGGCGAGGACTGGCCTGCCTCCCAAGGTCTGTGAAAGTGAGGGATCATTGTCCAGGATGGGTTGTAGATCACTGATGATGCGTTGGAGAGGTTTAAGCTGAGGACTGTAGGTGTTTTAATTTGTCATCACTTCTTTGCCCAGTCTCATTCTGTAGCATAAATGTTCTTAAATGTTATAAATTGTAAGACAGATGCACTTAGAGATGAGTTGCTACTATTTCAAGATCTGTCCTTTCTTTTTGTCAAATAGTATTACAAATATAAATCAATCAGAGGGGTAGCCATGTTAGTCTGGATCTGTAAAAAGCAACAGAGTCTCCTGTGGCACCTTTAAGACTAACAGATGTATCGGAGCATAAGCACCCACGAAAGCTTATGCTCCAATACATCTGTTAGTCTTAAAGGTGCCACAGGACTCTCTGTTGCTATTTGTAATACTGTTGTATTAAATGGGTTGTGCCTAGCTTTAGGGAGCAAATCTTGCCAAGAAATCTAGCACTACAAACAAAATAAGTGTTCATTTTTCGGAAATGTCTGGCAACTAGACAGGGAAAAGCAGTACTTCCTACTCCCAACCAAACCACCTACCCATGTAAGGTAGAGCAACTTTTTAATAATAGTTGTCTCCATATTTTGAGTTGGCAGTTCAGCCGCTGTCTTTTTTTTTTTTTTTTTTTTTTTTTTTTGTCGCCTAAATAAATAAATCTTGAATGCTGTTCCCCTCTTCGTACCACCAGCCATTTGGAGACATGCTTCTTACAATTTGCTACCTGCAGTTTCTTTTCAGTTTTCTGGTACACAGAATGTTTCCCTGGCCTGGTTTGAACAATGTGCTTCTTGGAAAAGCTTGTATTGTAAAGTCTCTGGGCCAAATACTGAATTCCTTAACCAGTTTTTTACTCAGGTAAAATACCTAATTGGTGTGATGTGGACCAAATGAAAACTGAGTGAAGGCCCTATATCTATGTGTCTGTACTAGTTCTTTTCCTCCAGATACATACATGTTGAGTTAGGCCACTGATTATGGAGGACCCTGCATTTTTAAAATAACCCAGTGCTATACATTACTATGTGGGTTGAAAAGGAGAGAACCCCACAGTAGTAGCCAAACTCTCCTGGCAAGCTGATCAGGGAAACAAATCCCAATTTAAAAAATATTTCGCCTTTATGTATAATGTCTTTTGTCAGTGGATCTGAAAATGCTTTACAAAGTTGGACAGTGTTTTCTCCATTTCACGGGTGGGGATAGAAGCAGAGAAAAGCTTAATAACTTGCCCAAAGTCATACAGATCATAATTAGAGGAAAACAAATACGCTAATTTATGGACACATACTCCAACTCGAAGCATACTCCCTTACTTTAAGGATTAGAATCTGTATTCCTAGTCATCCATTATGATCAGAATGCGTGAGTGTGGATAAGTAAGATGAACCACAGTTATTCAGGGATCTCCTTGAGAATTGGGGGATTTTAATATTAATGTGGAATTTGACAGAAAGCCAGTGCAAACATTGTAAATGACATTAATTGCTCAGATAGTCCTGTGTTAAGGTTGCAAGCTACAGCATACAAATTACTTTTATATATACTTTTCAATTGCTGTTTCCTATTCTACATTTTTTACCTTACAATGTAATTTGGTATAATAAGCACACACTGGAAAACACTATAGACTTTTTTTCTATATGCTAGTGAACTTCTGGAAAGTATAATGAATATCTGCGAGACTGCAGTACTATAAAAGCTCTTTGATAATTACAGATCACTAGTAAAAACTGTGTGCAGTGTGCATTGTTGCAAACAACTTGTTTAGTCTCGCAGAGACTCATGTTACCCATACTGAATCACTATCTACCCTCAATTACACCTCTGGAACAACTTTGATGGGCCAGACTCCTACGTGACTAGTCCTCCCTGAGTGTTTCTGATATTTGTTAGACTTTTAATGTCCTTCGCATTGTAAAAGATATATCCCCAGCAATCAGCACAGCATGTCAATCATAACTCTGCCTTTGTTTGAGTTACATGCTAAAGAAAACAATAAAAAAATTTCTCCCAAGATAAATGCTCAAAACTCAAAGAGCTGAATGTATTGTTCTGTGGTTCTAGTTGGAAATTGAGTGACTCAAAACAAGCATAAATTGCTTGTTATTAAAGATATTCACAACTTTTAACAATGTCAAATAAGAAATTGACTTTGGGGTTGTGTGTATGTATTTAAAACTTCATTTGCTAGCATATACCAGTTTTCTCGTTAACTGAGAAGATGTAAAAATTGGTAAGAACGTGGTATGTTGGTAAATGTCAACACTTTTGTCATCATGAAGAAACAGTCAGAGCTTTTCTGTAACCAGCAGTGAACATTCAGTGCATGGGCATACTGAATTAGTATGTGTTCTTACACTAGTTGAAGAAAATGAAGCTCTAAGTGTAGGTTAGTTTCAGCCTCAAAGGCCAGCTTCTTTTAGTAGCAGTATTTCTTGGTGTGAGTAGCAACATTATACAGTATGTGCCATTGTTTCCTTTTCTGGCAGATTCAACTAAAGAAAATTTAAAAATGTGAAATCAGGCGTGAGGTTATTCCAGTATAACTTTACTGACTTCAGCAGGTTTGCACCCAGAATGAGTTTGGCTCATTTCCCAAAGGTTTATACCATAGGGTAAAGTTGTGATCTCTGCCGTATCACAGGATATACTGAACAAATTTGGGAGGGATGAAGAGAGCACCTGATACACATCTTCTGACCCTTGTCAGACTACAGTTGTGGATTAACTATTCCCTAAGTAAAGTATTTTGATGTATGGTTATTCATAATTTGTAGATTTATTTATTGAATAAATAAATCTACAAATTATGAATAACTTTGCCATTTACCTAGCACAGTTCAGGCTGAAATACTTATTGTCTGCTACAGAAACATAATTTGCCACTTTCAACAGCAGAAGAGAGGGAAAAGGCAACATAGACACTTACTTAGCCATAATCTTCTTTGTGTAGTCAATCTATGGGGATTTTTGCCATCGTGTCAGTATTTCATTTTACACAATGTTTCTGAAAAAACATTTTAGTACAAAATATTTTACTAAAAATTATGGACTCCCTTATTTTGTACACTGTATGTAATTGTTTCAGTTTGTAGAGCGTTTAAATGTGTTATACATATATATCTTTTTTTCAACAGTCTAATATGAGGATTAAATGGTGGACACAGAAAACCAATTTTTCCCCCTTAGAGGATGATCTCGGAAGCCCCTTATCTAGAGAGTTCCTACAAGACATGGAAAACATACAGGACATCTCTGTCTATTGGTGATGATAGCCCTGGAGCATTAAGCGTAACAGAGCTCCAGTCTTTGGGAAATGGTCCAGGATCTGATGGATCAGTCATTACAGGTAAGAGCTTAGAATACAGTAAATCTTCATCAGTTGAGATAAGATGTATTTAATTGAGCTAAGCAAATCCTTCCTTTAAATTACAACAGCTGTTTCAGATGTATAGATCACACTGGAAACAAAAACCTTTCAGCTGTTTATAATGTCAATAAATTAACTCCAGCCTGAAATTTGTGAGATAAATGTTACTCCATAGAAAAAGTGATTATTTTTCAAACAAAAATTTAAAATTGTTTTTTTGGTTTCACTGATGAGGTGGAGATAAAAGCATGTTGGCTTGGTTTGTATAAATTTGTGCGCCCTTTAAAATGAAATTTTGCTGACTACCTTTAGTGTACACCATTTTTTACCAGTATCTTTCAAAATAGTCACAACAGCTGTTACTACAAAAGTAGTTGCATTTCCCCCCTAACTTAGCAGATATTGTATAATATTTATAATACCTCAAAAAAATTTCCCCTGATTTTGTGGTCTTTGAATCAGTCCCATGAACTACAATCTATGTGACTCTTATAACATACATGATATGTATAGTAAAATCTATGCCAAAAGTAGATTCGTCATTCTGACTGCTAAAAAGTTAAGCTAGTGTTAACTTAAGTGAAAAGGTTTGTCTGTAACTTTTCATCTCTCCAAAATGCCCTTATTTAAATGTTGGTTTCTCTGTTGATATCAGTAACACATCTGAGAGAGTTATTAAGGCAGAGAGCCATTAATCTTCAGATCTTTGACTATGTGAGGTTTTTGTTATATACAAGGCATAAATGAGGACTGTAGTGCTGCCATTAAGGTTATTGTGTACCATTTTTGCTTATCCAGTAGTGACAATAGGAGATTTTTTTTTTCCCCCACCACTTTTGGAGGACAAGGAGAAGAAGATTAAAGTTACTTTAGAATAGTGTTTGAAATCACAGATCTTAATGCTGAAGGTGCATAAATGTGGCATGTTTATGTAAATTAATTAATGTCCTAGCTTTCTTATTGAGTAAATATACATGACTTATTTACATAAATGAGAGCAAATGTCCTGATTACCAGAACATAAGACTGCCAAGGCTACAGCATGGAATGAGCTTCAGGAACATAGGGATTTTTATGCTCCTGGCTGACTGGGGTATTTCCCTAGACCAGTGTCCAACTAACTCTGGAAGCTGTGCCTTGTTTCCCCTCGGCCTGGAGTGGATGCATATGAGGCTGTGGCTGGGTTGTTAGCCCCTGTTGCTGATTGCTTCTTGCCCTCCGCTATCAAGGAGATCTGGTTGCTTCTTGCCATCAACTGGGAAGTGCTCTGTCTGAGCTGCTATACCTGGGTGTTTAGGTCTGGCTTCTCCTTTCTCTTTGGTTGACCTCACCTACTGTTCCCTGACAGGAGGGTAGAAGCTGTGGCTGCTGTATGCTTGTCCTTGTGACAAGGGAGAAATAGCTAGAGCATTGCCCAGTGTCACTCAGGGATGGCTTGGGAGACCGATCAGAGATGTAGCCTAGAGCAAGTGTCATTTACAATAGAAATCCTGCCAAAAGTGGCCCTAATCATAAAGATGCAGCCTAGAATATCTCCTTAGCTCTCAAACTTCTGTGCAGGAACAGTTCAGAAAGCTGATTGAAAATAGGATCCTTCTGGCCAAAACAGAAGACATAACACATCTGAGTTTGTGACGTGGTGTTACCAACTCTCACGATTTTACTGCCTTCCTGGTCGCAAAGAAAAGATGGAAAACATGAACCCAAAGGCTCAAAATCTGGAAGGCAAATAAAAGGAACCCAGCTTTAAAAATAATAATAATTTTGGGTGGTCTGAGTCAAGATTTTTGAGGTTGTTGGGGTTGGCAATACAAGTTCTGAGTTAACCTGTTTCTAAGGTCATATCCCTTGACCTACATTCATATAATTGTTTTAATGTATTTGTTCAAATAAAACACCTGTGAATTTGGTAAAATCTTAGTGTACTGCAAGATATAAGGAAGTCTTCTAGCTTTAGAAAATTTCAAGTTTGGTGGAGCATAGTTCTAGAACAGTGATACTCAATTAGATCTACCCGCGGGCTGATTTGAGAATTTTATGATGAGGCAGGCCATTTGCGCAGAAGGCTGACAAAATTAAAAAAAAAAAAAAAAAAAAAAAACTTCAGCTGCCAATAAATAAAGACCTTGATTGCAACATAAGTATTAGTGTTTCTATCTTTTAACAAAGTTTATAAATCAACATTATTACCTGTGTTTGTGGCAAACTCTAATGGGAGAGGTAACAGATCGCTGGCAAGGTTTGTAGGAGGTCAGGGCAAGGTGCATGCACTGGTGAAGATGCTTATCTGCCGGATGATTGCAGTGTTGTTTTTTAGTAGTCATGGTAGAAAACCCAGATTCACAGAAGTACGTTGATCTGAACTTTGTTAAAAGATAGATGGCTAGATTCCGGCTATTCTGAAACTGGTCAGCATATTGAATCCAGAAATCACAAAGTCTCACTTCTCTGAATTTTTCCTTCAAGACATCTGAGCTCTGGAGTTTTACAATTTCTAATTGAAAAGTACTTTCATCCGTTTAATCAAGAATGTTCTTTGCTTTTATCAAGAATGCTCTTTTCTTCAGTTCTTTGCTAGGTCCACCGGCAGTGACAACTAATGGATCATGAACAAACAAAAGCAAATCTTTTGACATTTTAAAATTCTCAAATCACATTTAAAAATTTGTGATCAGATTGTTTAGGAATTCTTGCATCATTTTCATTGAAGTTTCATCTGTAGCAACAACATACAATGTGGGAAAATGCAACATCTTTCCTATTAAGTTTGTCTGAAAGGTTTTAAGATTCTTCTGAAAGCACACACTTTTTCAGATCTCCAACGCTGTTTGTATGGCCTTGGAGCTGCAAGTTGAGGCAATTCAAGTGACCAGTATATTGCACCAAAAAAGCTATCTGTGACATAGAGGGGACATCATTCATAAATTCAAAAAACTCTCACACCTTGTTGGTCTTGTGGTTATTTCTTTTTGAAGAGCACAAAACCTCTCTAACACATGCTTTCTACTTAACAGCGAACGTCATTGTGCAGCAACAGGTCACTATTCAGCTGAAACGTCTTGTAAAAGACTTTTAAAAAAGACGATGTTGCAAGCTAGCAGTTAAGCATATGTAGTTCACTAATCTCATCACAATACCCATTGTTGTTTTTTTCCCAAGTTCCCAGACAACTTACCGCAGAGGACAGTCTGGTGAATGATTCAGTGACGTGTTTTTAATGAAGGGTGTATCGCTGCCATATGTGAAGCAAATCCCTTCTCTTCCCCTATCATAGAGGGACCTCCATCTGTAACAAGCAGGTTTACTTTCTGCAGATTTAAACCATTTTTTTTCAAAAAGCCTTTTACCTTTTCAAAAATGATCTTGCCTGTGGTTTGGTTTCTAATGGTACTAAGCACAAAAATTCTTCCTTGAAAATTTCACCATCATAAAAATCTAACAAACAGCAATATCTGGGCCATGTCACTTAAATCGCTTGCAAGAGGCATGTATTTGGTGTTTTTTAAATCAGAAAGCAGTGATGATAAACAATTCTTGTAAATTACCTCCAATATTCACACTGCTATGGAATCAAACACGGGAGCTTGCTTCACACAGTTCACAATGTCATCTTTGTTTTTATCTCTGGCAAAAAGCTCCTCCAGCATTTCCAACGTGCACTCCTTCACAAGCTCGGCAGCCAGGAAAGGCTTTTTCTTTTTAGCTAGTACCAACATTATCTGAAGAGAAGCAGCTGTTGCTTTTTCCTGTACTGTAACTGATGTGAAAATGACATTTGAAGTGTGATACAAAGACTTCAGATTTTCAATTTTGTCATGTTTTGCAACACTGCCAGGAAAATAGGACGTGTTAAAATTACTGTGCTTTGATTCAAAGTGGCACCTCACGTTGGTGACTTTACAGATGGATACAGTGGTTTGGCATATTAAACACCAAAGGTTTTGCATTTAAATGAGGTGGGATAATAAAAAGAAAATCTGCTGTCCAGTTTGGGTTAAAAGTTTGGTTTTCACTGTCAACTTCGCAACATTTACTCCCACTCTCACTCACTTTTTACTCTATTTCCATCAGTAATGAAAAAATGGATGGCATCCTAGTTCAATCATAGCCGATGCTATCGCAAGAACTTAAGATCCAGTAAGCAGTGCTTAATTTTTGCTGGGGTAAGTAAGTTACTAAAGAAGTCGTAGGCAAATGATAGACAGCACATCTCTGTTTGTGAATTTAATGATAAACATTTTTTAAAGGTGAGCTGATGGACCACGCAGGAAGTGTTGGCAGGCAACATTTGGCCCACGGGCTGCCTATTGAGTATCACTGTTGCAGAGGATTGATGCGGAGAAGCACATGGTGGGGTGGAGACATCCCTTAGGGATGAGTTTGTGAAAGGGGGAGCTCTTATCTCCTAGGATCTCATAAAACCAGGTCACTGGGCAACAAAATGGCAGATGAAATTAAATGTTGGAAAGTGCAAAGTAATGAACATTTGAAAAAATAATCCCAACTATACATACACAATGGTCTAAATTAGCTGTTACTGCCTAAGAAAGAGAGTCATTGTGGATAGTTCTCTGAAAACTTCTGCTCAATGCACAGCAGCGGACAAAAAGGCTAACAGTATATTAGGAACTGTTAGGAAAGGGATGGAAAATCAGATGAAAAAATATCATAATGAGCCTATATAAATCCATGCTATGCCCACACCTTGAATATTGTGTCCAGTTCTGATCATCCCATTTCAAAAAAGGATAGTGTGCAACTGGAAAAAGTTCAGAGAAAGACAACAAAGGTAATCAAGGTTATGAAACAGTTTCCATATGAGGAGAGACTAAAAAGACGACAAAGTGAGGATATGGTAGAGGTCTATAAAATCATGAATGATGTGGAAAAAGTGAATAGACAAATGTTATTTATCCCTTCACCCAGTGCAACAACCATTTGTCACCTGATGAAATTAATAGGCAACAGGTTTAATAGAAACAAAAAGTAGTACTCTTTCATACAACACACAACTAACCTGTGAAACTCATTGCATAGGATGTTGTGATGGCCAGCAGTATAACTGGTTAAAACAAGAACAAGTTAAGTTTATAGAGGATTGGTCCATCAATGGCTATTAGCCAAGATGGTCAGGGATGCAACCCTAAACCTCTGACTACCAGAATCACTCCATAATTGCCCTGTTCTGTATGCTCTCCTTGAAGCTCTGGTTCGGGCCACTGTTGGAGACAGGGTTCTGAGCAAGATAGACCATGGTCTGACCCAGTATGGCAACTCTTCTGTTCTTATGGGGTTTTTTTTTTTTTGGTTTTGTTGGAGGTGGTTCAAAGTGAAGCATTTTAATTTTGCAAGATGTTTAAACTTTACAGATGAGCATTGGACAGTTTCTGCTTGGTTATTTCACGATTTCGGAGTTATTGAGCATTGTTTTCCTCACATTTAGAGAGGTGAGGCAGCATAGTCATTCAAAGAAGGTTTTGATTGCCAGAATTACTACATTGTAGTCCCTAGTTTGTCTTCCTTTTGAAGCTTCTCTTTAACCTCACTGCAGTTCAATCATATGGCCTGTTTTCACTCCTCTGGTAAAGGCAAACTCTTCAGAATGGCACTAGAAGCTCAATATCTCCTATCTTAGGCCCCAGTTCACAAGTAGTCCGACTGAACTAAAATGGGACTTTAAACACATGCTTAAAGATAAGCTTGTGCTTAAATGTTCTGCTGACTTGGGGGCTTTAACCAGGAAGGTGTGTTCGCTGTCTTTTCATAACAACAAGTCTGCTTCTGACTTGAGTAGGCTAAACTAAAGCACATGTCAGGAGGTATCCTGGGCAGAAGATGTAATGTCCATCTGTGCTGATTATAACCATAGAGAAAGGGTGGTCCATTGGCTGCCTGGGCATTATGGTACTATTTTGAGGATCTGGTCCATGGGGTTTGCCCCAGCAATATGGATCAGTCTGTTCAGCCAATGCCACTCTTCCATTTCCAACTTACATTATTTTATAACCAGTAAAACATCTGAAAAATAGATAATTGCAGAGAATTATAATGAATAAATTCCCTTGCAAACATTAAATTGTCATTCATTTAACAAGTGATTTCAAAACTTTAGTTAGATACTTTTGGATCACAATTTAAATTATTTTAGAGTTTCTCTGTATACTTACTGAACTGTTGTTGAAATACCACTACAACTTCTTTGGTTCTGGCTCTTCGCTCTCATATCCTTTTGTGTGTGCATTGTGTGTATCATCGACATTAGTTTCTATTAATTCTAGTACAGACCCTGTATTTGTTTGCTGCACTATTAATAGAAGTATGAGTTAGTTTTCAAACAGATTTGTTACTGTTTAAATTAATAGTGCATGTAATGATTTTTTATTGCAGACTTTTAAAATAAATTTCATCCACATAGGAAAGAGTTTATCACAGAACTGCTACTGATTTTGGTAGTACAGAATTTATGAAATGTTCCTTTTTCTTTTAGACACACTTTCACCAGCATCAAGTCCTTCATCCATTAATTTTGCCACAATTCCAGGTAGCATAGATGAATCACCCAGTGGAGCATTAAACATTGAATGTAGAATTTGTGGGGACAAAGCTTCTGGCTTCCATTATGGAGTACATGCTTGTGAAGGTTGTAAGGTACAGTTGATATTTTTTTTTTTAATAGCCTAAACCATATTGCTTTATTTACAGGGTTATATGAAGAAAAAACATAGTTGCTTTGTAAATGGCTAATTAAAATGAGTCTAGCTGTAAAAAGAAAACATAATTTAAATAATAGTCACTTGTGATCTTCTCAAGAAGTATTTTTGTCTGGTACCATAATTTGACACTAGAACTTCTTCAAGAAAGGCAGTTGATGATGATTATAAGTAGTGTTTTTGTGAAAAGAACTAGTTATCATTAGAGATTAAAATAATTTAAAATGAATAAAAAAAAAATGTTCCATTAATGTTTTATTTGTGTTGGGAATATGCTATGGGAACCATGTGAATTTGATACATTTCCATTATCTTTCCAATGAACAAACCCTGAATGCCTTATCACCACCATATCCTACCTGAATCGCTTTTAGTACAGTGTTTTACTTATTATAAATTTGGAGCCAGTACATGGTCATGAAGCCAAACATGCTTGCCATCAATCTTTGAAGTATAGGATAGATGACCAAAAACATATAAAGGTTTTATGTTTTGATTATTTTCTAATGTATGTCTAGTTTTATTTTATTTTTTTCTGCATCACATAACAGGACTTGAGAAAGTGAAGCAATTTTAAAACATTCAAAAAATTTTACAATCACTCAGCCTTAACTCTAGGTTAATAATAAGGTTCAAATGTAGAGTTTTTTTTGGATTAATGTTCTGGAATCTGAAGATTTGTACTCATTCTTCTAGAGATAGAGAACTAGGTCATGATCAAATGTGGCACTTCATGACATGCTGGCAACATCTTGCTTCACACATCACAATGTCTTATCATGACACAGCGCTGTGTAGCAATGTTTGTAGAGACTAGTATTTCATTGCAGTGTCACTCAGAACATCATGGTAAGATCATTTATAGGCAGGGGCAGCCCTAGATTAGCTGCCAGCAATTGGCGCCCTAGGCGACCCATGCAGTCGGTGCCCCAAACCCCAAGGGCAGATCTAGGCTGAGGTCTTTGGTAAACTTAGAAAAATTTTGGCCCATTTTTCCTTTTAATGTTTTTTGTTTTTGTTTTTTAAACAGAGGCTTAATTATTCGGTTTGGCCGTCTGTCCAACCAATGTTTCTGAGATCAGATAACATAGAGACACAAAATTTTCAGAATAGATTTGTACCTGGCAGCTAGATGATATTTCAGTCCAATTTCAAATAAAAATGCATTAAACATGTTAATTATAATTTTTATTATTACAAATCCAAAATCATCCATTATGCTATCCTGCTTTAACTGCCATTACCACCACATCCAACATAGAAAGAAATAAAAAAAACTCTTCAATGAACTTTAACCTGTAGTTACAAAACACTCCGAATAAAAAACATGCTGTGCTCTTAAAACATGATTTTTCTTGCTTTAAGTTTTGAAAATTCAGTTACTAGTTCTTTTAGATCCGGTTTTCCAGCTATTTCATGCTCTATTGACATTGTGGCAAGTCCGACAAGTCTCTCTTGCACCATTGTTGAATGCAGATATATTTTTATCAATTTTAACTTTGAGAAGCTACTTTCCCCACTAGCTACAGAAACTGGCAAAGTTAAAAGAATGTGTAGAGCTATAAAAATGTTTGAAAAACTGAGTTTATTTTCACAAATAAACTCAGTACTTCTTCAGGAGTGGAATGTTTCTTAAGTCATCTTAAAAAAACCTGAAGCTCACTACACAAATCTGTAGCATCAATGTCTTTTGAATTTTCATGAGTCAATGCCGACTCCAGTTTTATACGAAATTCTCTTATCTGTTTTGCTGTTTTCTTTTGCAAGCTGTGGATATCATATAGAAAGCCAAATACCGACTCTAGCTGCTGCATCTGTTGAAATCTTTCGTCAACCGAGTGAATAGCAGTATCAAGGACTGCAAAGTAGAAATTCACTTTGAACCTTTGTTTTGGGTTCTGAATGGGTGTGTCTTGTCCTTCATACGAAAACTGCTGTTTATTTTGCCAAATGCGAACTGGCTCTGATTCAAATTCTGTTGGAAAGTCTGTTCCTTCAGCAAGCTCAAGAGAATATACCAGTGTTCTTTCGAATCCTTCATCACTTCTGAATTCCTCCAGAATATTTTTAGTTTGCTTCAGTTTTTGAATAGCAGCATGTATGTTCAAGTTCTTTTCCTGAAGCTGCTTACTAGTGAGGTTAATCTCGAAAAGGATCTTATACCACAAAATGAGTGAAGTCACAAATTTGAACTTGGAAAGGCCATTTGCAAGAGCTTCTGCATCTGAACATGCCGTATTGCCAGATGATCCAGTAAAGATAGTATCAGAAATTTCAGTTAGGGCATCATAAATGTTTCCAAGTTCGTAGCGAAGAGGCTTCAAAGCATCAATGCGACTCTCCCATCTTGTCTGACTAAGTGGTTTCACAGTTAGATAATTCACATGGTGAGTCAGAATCTCCCAATGGCATGTTGAACTGAGAAAAACACACAAACATGTTGCACCAGGTCAAAGAAACTACTTGCCTCCAAACAGCATCTAGCAGCATCATTGACAGACAAATTCAGAGAATGTGTACGGCAAGGAACGAAAAAGGCCCTAGGATTGATTTCCATCATTTTCCTATGCAAACCATTGTCTTTACCCTTCATATTACTCCCATTATCATAGCCTTGGCCATGGAAGTTTTCAACAGATAATGACATTGTTTCAAGCTCTTGTAGAATAGTTTCAGACATGAATGCTCCAGTGGTCTCCTTCAGTGATACGAAATGCAAAAAAGGTTCCTTTATGAGCACTTCAACATTATCTTCCTCTGCAGACTTTTCCATATCCACAAAATGAATGATGGTCATTTGTTCAACATGATTCACATCTGGTGTACAGTCCAGTATTATTGAAAAATATTTTGCAGAATGGGCAGCTTCTACAATTTTCTTTTTAATGGCATTTGCTAGGATTTGAATAATTTCATTCTGCATATTTTTCCTAAGTAATGAACCTGTGTTTCATGATCAGTTATTTTGCATAGATGCTCCTTCATGACTGGATCAAAAAAAGGTACGTATTCAACACATTTTAAAAAGTTTCCATTACCCGGAGTGTAAAATTTTTCATTTCTACCATGGCTGAGGAATGCTAAATTTTGCCCACTGAGAACTCTCACTAAAGCAATCAGATGCTCTAATATTTGTTGCCAATATTCTTTTTTCCTTGATCACACGTAAATTTTCTTCGATAGTTTTTCTTTTTTCAATCATAATTCAAGTTCTTTCCAATTTTGAAAACATTCCAAATACTTCTTTCATGTGAAGAGAGAATTTAAGATATGTTTTTGGGCCTTTGAACCATTTTCAGTATGATGTACCAATTGCTTGATTTCTAAACAACTTGCAGCAAAAGCAAAACACAAAGTTCTTCGACTCTGAATATTGTAACTAGTTTCGATGAATTTCTTCCCCATTAAAGAGTTTCCTCTTGTAATGCTGAGCAGAGAATTTTCTTTTATTTCCCTCCTTAGGGAAGGGAAATTCATGAACTTGTTCAGATCCATGTTCCACGAATATTTGCCGCACACTGTCATCACATCTGGGCCATGAAGCTGGGTCCCCATACTGTAACTTGTTTGTGACTTCCTCATCCTTTCTTCCTTCTACTTTACTTCAATTTCTGCATGTGTCTCTGAAGGTGAATAAATTTTCTCAACTTCCATATCAGTCTGATGCTGTGAGCTGCCTTCATCTAGAAGTAAGTTTCCATTATCTTGAGTTTCCAAACTGCTTTTTTGTGGATGTGAGCTACTCTCATCTTGAAGTAATATACCTTCATCTTGATGTTCTAAACTGCTTCCATGCGGATATGAGTTAACTTCCTCTCCAAGTTAAATTCCTTCATCTGGATGCTATGAACTGCTTCCATCTTTATTTGGATTAAAGAGAAGATACTTCAGGAAGGATCCCTGCTGTTTTGCTTGGTCCTTTTCCTTCTCAGCCTTTCGTTTACAATACTCGGTTCATGAGGGTTTTCTTTTTCCTCTTTCTGCCATGGGGCATTTGAATATTGTGTACTGTGCTCCCAACTGCAAGTATTATAGCATTAATGATGGCTGATGCACCACATGGTTGGTGATTTAAACCACATTGCAGCCATCGCAACACGTCTTTTCACTGCTTAAAGGTTCAATGATTAGTAACATACACTCACTTACCTATTAAAACAGTTAGTTATAGCATTTACACAGAAACAAAATGACCTTTTTTGACTTTATAACCCGACACTGGTTGTTTGGAAAGTAATCCTCTTCCTCACGGTTACCTGCTTGGAGTGTGATGTCATCACTTTCGTAGTCTATTAAGCGTTAACGCCAGTGATGAGCTGCCAAAATCTTAAGAACAGGTTCCCTACCGGTTCTTTGGTGGCACTTCAACAGCGAGTCCTTCACTCACTCCGGGTCTTCGAAGACCCAGAGCGAGTGAAGGATGTGCCGCTGAAGACCCGGTAGGGAACTGCCTGGTGAGTACAAGCCCCACGTGCCTCCCAAAACAGCCTGTCTTCCCCCTCCCCCGTATCTGACCCCCACCCAGGTCCTGCCCCCGACTGCCCCCATCAGAACCCGCAACCCATCAACTCCCCCCACTCCTTGTCCCCTGACCACCCCTTCCTGAGACCCCCCCCCCAGGACCCCACCCCTTACCCAACTCGCCCCGCTCCCTGTCCCCTGACTGCTCCAACCCCATCCACCCCGACAGACCCCCCAGAACTCCCATGCCTACCCAGCCCCCCCGACTACGCCCCGCCCCCCAGAACCTCCAAACCTCCGCCCCCTCCAACCCAACCTCCTAGCCCTGACCCAGCCCCCTTACCATGCTGCTCAGGGCAGCGTGTATGGATGCTGCGAGGCCTACTGGAGCTCGCAACCCCACCCCTTTATCATGCTGCTCAAAGCAGCAGGAGCTGCAGAGCTGCCCAGGAGCGGTCCAGATCACTGGCACCAGCGGCGTGGCACGCTGAGGCTCTGCGGGGGTGGGGGGAGGAGCTGGGGGAGCCTCCCCAGCCGGGAGCTCAGGTGGGCCGGACAGGACAGTCCCATGGGTCGGACGTGGCCCGTGGGCCGGAGTTTGCCCACCCCTTTAACAACCAGTTCTAAACCGGCTTCTAAATTTAACAACCGGTTGGTGCGAACTGGCTCCAGCTCACCACTGGTTAACACTGTTACTTTTCTTTTATGGACCTTATTTATTATATGTGAACCAGTTATAACAAAGAAAAGTTTATAATTATACAGCCCGATAATAATGCTAAGGTTTAATAACGCTTAAAGATACTCACATTTTGGCTTTATAATGCTGAAAGACATTATCCTTTATTCTTTGGCACCAAGAAACACAATTTTCCACAGTATTCGCTCGATTCTTAACCATCTACCTGTGACATGTTAAAATGACCGTCTGACATGTATCATCTTGCAATATCTCCTCTCTACATGAATTTCTGGCTATGCGACCTTGATGTATATTCAAGTTAGGGGTCACTAGCATTGCAGCTCTTGCCGTTGTCGGATGTGTTTCACTGTGGCTAAATTATTGCTTATCAAAATTGCGGAGTGGATCATCTTGACCCCACGTCACAAATTGAAACAAAAAAAAATCGCTAAAATATTATTTATTTTTGCAGTAAATAAAAGATTTGACCTATTAATAAATTCTCAGAAATGTAGAGAAATGAATTATAATTCATATTCTCTCCATACATGCACGGGAATTAAAATGACATCTTCATGATTTTATTTGTATTTTTTCCATATTTTTCAATTTTTTTAATTTCATTTGATTTTTTTCCCTCGAATTTGGCACCTCATTTAACTTGGCACCCTAGGCGACTGCCTGGTTCACCTATATGGACGGGCTGCCCCTGTTTATAGGCTTTTCTCTGGTGCCCAGGTGTCTATCCTTAGTTCTTCCTCTACACCCTTGCGCTTTGCTGTGAATCCCCAACCCTTTGTGCTGTTAACATGTGCTCTTCCTGCACATAACCATCTATTGCAGGTGTGTGGACACATGTGTGGCAGATGAGGATTCTTTCTGACAGGAAGAGGGGGCTGGCAAAGGGTATGCTAGGGCAGAAGGTGCAGGGCACAGTGCATGGTTGTTCTGCTTGATCCTTAAAGGCTGCTGTGATAGTACATTAAGAGTCATCTTGGCCCCCCCAGCCTGCAAAGGATCAGGAGTGCAGAAAGGAGGCTTAACGCTACCTTCCCCACCCCCCCACATTCTATCTGGGCCAAGTATAAACTCAGTGCAGGTGAGAATCTGGCCTCCATGTAATGCTGTATTCAGTGAAGTAGGAAGCTATTACCTTTTGACAGATCGTACTTACTTTAATTATTTTTATCTTATTATAAGAACATATTTATATTATCTTAAAATTAATAAGATTATTTTATCTTAAATAATTTCTTTAATTATTTTTATCTTTATAAATAAGATTTTTATCTTGTATTATATTTATAATACTAAATATATTAATAAATTAATATTAATTAATACTAAATGTTATTTATTTTATTAAGTTACTCTTAATTTATTAACATTTACCTTTAGTTTCTGTAAGTGTCAACTGTAGAAAAATAAGACCGAAAGAAAAGAGAAAATGAAGCAGTATGATTAAGATTTATTGGAAGACTATTAGCTCACATTTTTGACAGTATATAATGTTCTCTCAAACTTTTTACAGGGATTTTTTAGGAGAACAATTCGACTTAAACTCATCTATGATAAATGTGATCGTACCTGCAAAATTCAGAAAAAAAATCGTAATAAGTGCCAATACTGTCGTTTTCAAAAGTGCCTTTCAGTTGGAATGTCACATAATGGTAGGTAAGAGTGCCCTTAATAATTTGTTCCCAATTCCGCAAGCAGGCATGTGAATAACTTTACTCACATGAGTGGTTCCACACAGTTACTTGTGTGAGCAAGGGTTACAGAATTAAGACTTATGGCTACACTGGCGCTTTACAGCTCTGCAACTTTCTCGTTCAGGGGTGTGAAAAAACACCCCCCTGAGCGCAGCAAGTTACAGCGCTTTAAAGTGCCAGTGTGAACAGTGCCCCAGCTGTAAGCTAATCCCCTTGGGGAGGTGGAGTACCTGCAGTGCTGGGAGAGCTCTCTCCCAGTGCTGGTGCGCGACCACACTCGCACTTCAAAGCGCTGCCACGGGAGTGCTCCCGCGGCAGCGCTTTGGAGTTTCGAGTGTAGCCAGGCCCTCAGTCTCAGGTGTTTACAGTGTATTAAAATGAGGCCCCGATCCTGCATTGAGAACGCTTGTGTGCAGGATTTTGTTCTCAGTACAGGATCAAGGCCTAATTAGTGGGGTTCGTTTGTTTTGTGTTTTGCTTTCCTCCTTTTCCTCTGTTCTGGAGTAAGCATGTTTTAGGTGCACGGTGTATGGACTAGTTTAAAGGTCATTTTCCTCCCCAAAAAACCAAAAGACTCGCTTTCAAAAATTAAGTGCGGAAGAGGCATGTGAGCATGGTTAACTGGGAATGAGGAAAAAAATATTGAAGGCAAGCTTAAGAATGCATGTTTGTGAGATTTCTCCTCTGATGTATAATTCAGTTTGATCAACAAAATGAAAGGTCACTAAAAGTATGTATTAGTTCACTTTTACTATTAGGGTCATCAGAAAATCGCCTTTCATTTCCAGAAAATATATCCTAATTTTATAGTTGCCATTTGTTTGTCTGGTCCTCTAAATATTTTAAAATCATTTCAATTTTGTTAGTCATCAAGCAGAATAAATCTACAGTTAAATACTTAGTGTGTGTCTGAAATGTAGGGATCTTGACTGCAACTGTCATTAATATTATTTTAAAAAACTTTTCTTAACTTTTTATTCTATTATTTCTTTATGTGGAAGACATTGTTTGCATTTTGGAGCTTGTTTTATATGTGGATTAATCTATTTGTATTCAAGCACCCATATCTTCTGAGGATTTAAAAACATAGTGTATTTCGTAATTTGGGATCGTACTAGATCTGAATGTTCCAAATTTTATTTATGGGACGTATGTCTACTGGCTGCTTTCCAATCTTTCACAGCAAGTGTATAATCATTAAATAAATATCTAGTCCGGTTTAGTCTCCTGCCAACAGCTATGGCTAGAATAGGATGCTTCAACTGAAGGCAAACAGTTAGTAGTACATTGCCCTTTCCCCTCTGCATACAGCGGAGTGCACTAATTCTGGATCACTGCAGCTATCAGCTTATGCTCTGAAGCATGACATTTGATTATCCTCATTGGAGATTGGTGATTTAATAATTAGGGAGTAATTATGCGGGGAAGGGCTGTCTTATTTAATTCATGGCTTTATCAGAGTCAGCATGTCCTACCTCTAGTCATTACTCCTTCTAGATAGAAATTTGACTGCTGTATTCAGGGAGGAAAAAATAGTATGGACTTGTATAGAATTTATGTATTTGTTTCATAATTGTCTTTTTACCAGCAATTCGTTTTGGACGAATGCCAAGGTCTGAGAAGGCAAAGTTGAAAGCAGAAATTCTAACAGGTGAACAAGATGTGGAAGATTCAGAAATGGCAGATCTTAAATCTCTTGCTAAGAGAATCTATGAGGCCTATCTGAAAAACTTCAATATGAACAAGGTCAAAGCTAGAGTCATCCTTGCAGGGAAAACCAATAACAATCCAGTAGGTGTTTTTGTTTTAATTTTATTGTAGAGCTAAAATATATTGATGCTAATGCAATGAACTGTAGAATTCTTAAGCAAATCATTTAGGACTAAGTGGTGTACTACTACGGGATAGACATGAAATACGAAAAAGTAGTACCTGTCGTAAATCTGGTCTTTGATATGTAAGATCAGTATAATGGGAAGCTTTAGAAAATAAAGTTGTGGTTAACTTGTAAATGAAAGATCACAGTAAACTACTAAATGATGTAGAGCAGCATAATAGGGTTGGCCACCTCCTGAGCACTCCCTCGTGGCTGTGGCACCCTGCTTCATATAACACAGGTTTCCCCCTCTCATAACCTACTAACTCCATGGACACTCTGCTCTCGCAATAAAACCCCTCCGTTGGACTGGTTTATTATTAAAAATTTATGCAAAATAGTCCATAACAATAGTCCCAACATAAAATTAATTTATCACACTCAGTTTAAATAGTGATTAAGATCCCCAACATCTAGTCCCTCAATATGCCCTATACAACACACCAGCCACTTTGACCACACTCAGACCCTGTCAGTCTTCTGCTCTTCCTCTGGCCCTGGACAGCCACCCCAGCCCTTTCAGCTAGCGTGCAACCCCACTCTTCCCTGCAGAAACAGCCACAGCCTCTCTTGCCAGGGGAGCATCCCTCACTCTCCTTGGCCCTCTCTCTGTTCCTCTGGGTTCAGCTCTCCAACCCTGGAGATGTTGGCAGGTAAGCTCCTCTTCTGCTTTTGGCCTTTAGCTCTGACTCTTCAGCTTAGGGCCAGCAGGCAACTCCCTCTGCTGCTCCCTGGCCTTCAGTGCTACTGCCCTGGCTCGCTGGCTCGGGGATGCCAGCCAACAAACCCCTCCTGCTGCTCTCCTGCCTTCTCCCAGGGATCACATATAGTCTGTGCCAGCTTTTATCTCATACTCAAGCTTCTCCTCTCAGGCAGCCCTGACTCACCAGATCTCTGTTTCCCTAGGGCCCAAGAGCCCTCTTTTAAATCCAATTAATCGGCCAAATTGGAGTGTGCTGCTCCCTCTTAAAGGGTCAGTGTCACTGTGTGACAAGGGGCTAAATGGTGGGGGAAGTAAATTAGTTATCAGAAAATGAAATGTGATATCTGACTTCTGACCTGGTTTAGTATTGGGGGGGGGAAATGTACTTATTTCCTATTAAGACTATAATAATGGTAATAAAATTTAGAATTTCTAGAACACTTTTCATCCACAGATATCAAAGTTCTTTTCAGAGGTAAGTATTGGTATCAGCATTTATACAAATGGGGAAACCATAGCATAGAAAGATTGTGCCTTGATCCAGGGTCACAAAGAGTGACTTAGTGACAGAGTTGGCAACAGAATGCAGGTCTCCAGAGTCTTATTTTCCAGCTCTAGCCACTGGTACACACATCTTCCCTACTCTAATTGTATGGTTTCCTTTGAACAAGTGAACAAGGTTGAAAAGGAATTTGATTTTTATTATGGAGTTTATTTTTCTTAAAATATAACCTAGCCAGTCTCTTATATTAAGTGGTGAACGCTATCTGATTCTTACTCAGGAATACCAAAATTATTACTTTTTTGTAGGAAATTGTGTAATATTTGTTTCTCTTGTGGGATCCTTGATACATTAGCTCTCTGCCATCCCATTGTGTGTACCCAGTCAGTAAAGCACTTAAGCACATAAATTGTCCCATTGACTTCCATGGAACTATTCACATGCCTTAAATTAAGCATGTGCTTAATTTCATTGCAGGTTAGGGGCCTACATAAATCTAAAACACATAGTATGGACCTTCACACAGTACTTCACAAACTTTTTATAAGTTATAATCAAGACATCTGGTTACATATCTACTGTAGGTGCAGTAGACCTGAATTTCTAGACCTTGCATTTTGTGTATTCATTTATATCTGTGCAAAATAGATGTACAAATTGCCAAATTAGAAATTTCTGTTCATACCAATGATAGCATTTTGCACTTACTTGGGGTAGATGTACATGAACAAGACAGTGGAGAATCAGAGCTTTTATATTCATAAATAAAATATATTTCCCCCAGTACATGCGAAAGAGGAGGATTTAAATTATTTAACAAAGTCTTTCTTTGTGTAACCCTTCTGTGAAGTGGAGTCAGCAGCAACAAGAGTCAGCTTCAGTATTGAGGGGTTCTTCTTAACCATTCAAAACAGAACCAGCTCAAGCTTCCACCCAATAAGCCCGTGGGTGCCTCTGAGAGGCAATATTTCCCCATTTGGAAGCACTAAGTCTGTGTATAACAAAAGAGAACTTTTAATAAAAGGGAAAGAGAACCAAGTATAAGTTTGGGAAAACACCACAACTGCATTCAAAAGCATGCAACCATAAGCAAAACCTGACTCCATGATGTGTTGAACAGTTTCCTTTGCCTAAGTTTTCCACCTTGTGGTGGAAAAGTCCAACAAACAAATGTCTGTTTAACGAATCTCTCACACCCTTCCACTGCACCCTACTCACAGTTGGCTGTCCTTGGTTAGCAAAGACTCAATAGTTCAGAGGTATGTTGGGGTGGGAGGTGAACCCCTGTGAACAAAGGGGGGAGGCGTAATCAAGCAATGTCTCTGTGGTTGCTGTTTGCCTCTGCAACTGGCTGTTTGCTGCTGCTGCTGCTGATCACAGGCTGTTATTTCTGCAGTGCTCTGTTCTAGGTTCCACCCAGGGTCTTCAGTGATTTCAATGAGTAGCAGGGAACCTCGCTGTCAGTACAGCCTCTGCATTTTCTTTCCTTTCACCACTGTGCCTACACCAGGTCTAAGGCATAGCTTCTAGACCTGGTTATCAGTGATTCAGCTCTGGTAATCACTGGTGGGTGATTTAAAACATGTTCAGGATCTGATCAAGAGAGTTGCAGACTCCTGGCAGGTTCCCCTCAAGGAGGTTACAGAGCCTCATCAGAAGATGCTTGATATATCCTTCACTCACCCTCATTGGCATGCATAGCTTTACCTGTAAATGAGGCTCTTTTAGAACCAGCAAAGATAATCTGGCACACTCCAGCTTCTATTCTGCCTACCTGCAAAGAACGGTCAAGAAGTATTGTGTCCCAGCAAAGGACTCAGATTTTATTTCCCATCCCTCACCTAACTCCTTGGTGGTGGATGCGGTGAATGAATGTGGTGGGCAGCACCACGCTAAATCCATGCCTCATGACAAAGACCATAAGCGCTTGGACCTACTAGGGAGAAAGTCTTACTCTTCAGCTTCCTTTCAATTTAGAATTGCCAGTTATCAAGCTTTGATAGCAAAGTACAACCATGTCAGTTCTACCAAGCTAACATCATTTGTCGATCTACTGGCAGAACACAGGGAACAATTCCAGGCAATTGTTGTGGATGGTGTACTACTTGCTGGGATAACCTCGATGTTGCTGATACTGCTTCCCATTCACTCACTACAGTGGTGGTGATGAGAATAGCCTCCTGGCTCTAGCTGTCCAGTTTCCCAAAGGAGATTCAGAATACAGTTGAGGACCTTCCTTTTGATGGCTCTAATTTGTTTTCAGATAGTACAGACAAGTCTCTGCAACCACTGAGGGATTCTAGAGTGACTTTGCATTCTCTTGGCATTTATACTCCTACATACACTACAAAACTCAGCAAGTCTCAGATGGCCCTCAGATCATGCCCCGTCCAATTCCTTCCCTCCTAGAGGATGTATGCGCCACACCAGAGAAGGCATAGGTTTCAGGGAAGGAAACCATCCACTTCTCAGCCTCTTGCCTCACACACCAAGCAGCAATTTTGATGTGGTGATTGAGGGTTTGAACCAGTGTTCTCTCTAATTTTTTACGTCCATGTGTGGAATTAATTTTGTTATGTGCACCAGTATGGAGGTGATTTGTGGTGGTGGGGTTTGGAGTGTGGGAGGGGGTTCAGGGCTGGGGCAGAGGGTTGGGGTGTGGGGTGGCACGGGCTCTGGGGTGGGGCTGGGGATGCGGGGTTTGAGGTGCAGGCTGCTTCAGGGCTGTGGCAGAGAGGACTACCCCAGACTCTGGAACTGGTGCATATGAAACCAGATCACTATCACAGCAGCCTATCTCCTGGACATTCAGAATGTGTCTCAGCAGACACTTCTTCCAAGATGACAAGTGGGAAATAAACCCCAACATATTACATCACAGATTCTGTCAGTACGGTACCCCCCAGATATACTTGTTTGCCACGTCTGCTCAAGGAGCAGATTGGGACACCAATCCATAGGGAATGCTTTTCACCTTCAGTGGTGGTCAACCCTACAGTATGCACTCCTGCCAACTCTCCTAATAGCCAAAGTTATGCTCAAAATAAAGAGTGCCGGAGCCAGAGTAATTCTAATAGTTCCGACTTGGCCCAGGCAAACAAGGTTTTCTTATCTGATACAGCTATCTGTTTGCCCTCCGATCACTCTCCGCATCACTCCCCATCTCCTCTTCTAAGAGTGCAGGAAGATTTTTTTCATCCCAATCTCACGATGCTTGGTCTCAAAGCATGGTTGTTGATGGCTCATGCGATTAGAGACAGCCTGCTCAGAGGACGTAAAAAGAGTGATATTACACAGCGGGAAACAAGCTACTCACTACATGTATTCTGAAAAATGGATGCGGTTTGCCAATTGGTGTGACCGCAGGCAGCTTTCACCAGTGACATCATCATTTCCGGATATACTACATCCTAGCTCTGAAAACCTTGATGAGCTCCATAAGAGTCTCCCTGGCAGCCATCCTGGCTTTTCACCCCCCAATATAGGGCTATTCCATCTTTACCCACCTGACCACAGCAAGATTCCTTGGAGGGATAGGAAACCTTTTATCCACTGGTCCAACTCCCTACCCCAGTATGGGACCTCAATCTGGTCCTGAAATGCCTCACAAGACTGACCTTTAAACCTCTGGCTACCTTCTCACTGCTCCATTTGCAATGAAGATGGCATCCCTGATGGTGCAGTGGGTTGGAGAAATAGAGGCCCTAATGGCATATCCCCCCTTCACAGTGTTTTAAGGACAAGGTCACAGTGCAGCCCCACTTCGCATTCTTACCTAAGATCTCTTTTGTGTTCCATCTCTATCAGCCCATTTGTTTGCCTGTCTTCTACCCCAAACCACATCTGAATTCCCAGGACACAGTGCTGCATACCCTGGAGAGCTCTGGCCTTTTGTCTAGACAGAACAAAGCCCTTCAGAAAGATAGACAAGTTATTTGTCTCGATAGCAGACAGATCAAAAGGATCAGCAGTCTCTAACCCGAGGCTTTCCAAGTGGATATCAGACTGCAGTAACTCATTACCAGTCTTGTAACATTCAACCACCTTTGCTTATACACTCATTCTACAAGGTCCATTGCCACTTCCACGGCCTTCCTCAAAAACCTATCCGTCACCAACATCTATAGAGCCACTATTAGGGCATCCATCCATACATTCGCCAAACACTATGCAATAACTCATGACTCCACCCCCGATACTGCGTTCAGCTCGACTGTACTTTCCACCGTACTGGACTCAACTCCGAAGCCCCTTCCACCTTAGAGCGCACTGCTCCATAGTCACCTAGAGCACCCATGGGAACACTACTTGAAGAAGAAGAAATGGATACTCCCCCTGTGCAGTAATTGTGGTTCTTCAAGATATGTTTCCCTGATGGGTGCTCCACTACCTGCCCTCCATCCCCTCTGCTTCAGAGTTCTTGGCCATGGGGCTCCGCAATATAGGAGGAACTGAGGGCAGTTTTCCCACACAGTCCTGTGTAACAACTGCACTGCGCACGAGACTGACTAACACAGATGTGCAGGCCAAATGAACACAGCTATGAGAAATCTCCAGTCCAAAGCGCAGGGGACACTAGCAAACTTGGAGTGTAGTACACATAAGTTCAAAGAACCAGAGTTACTGCACGGGGTGAGTAACCATTTCTTCTTGGCACAACTGTAGTTCATTTTCAGAAATTTCAAGCTCTTTTACCTAGAGACAAGGTAGCAGTATTAACATTGGGTCCCAAGATGGATTTGGCAATAGAATTTTACTTACACACACAGACACACACACCACCCTCAAAGAACAGCATTTCGTACTGAAAAGGTGTTAAATTCTAATGACCCACAGTATTTAAAAAAATAGGTTAAACCTTTTAAATGGTTTAGAAACGTGGGTGTTTTATTCCCCCCCCATGAAGTTTTTTATGTTCATAATATTTAGAAGTAATGAAATAGTGTAGAGTGTAGCTACCATAAGCAGATCAAAGATGGACAAGTACCAATGAGATGTCACTGACTCCTAAGAAAAATGTATATATTACAGTTATCTAAATAGAGATTAACCTTTTCACTCTCAGTTAAATCTTGAAGTCCTTACTCAAGCAAAATTCACTGACTACAAGGAGAGTTTTACCTGTAGGAGAATTGAATAAGGATTTAAGGACTTCACATGGTTTACTTACCTTAGATGGGAAATACTTTGATTAACTCAAGGAACCAGATTTATAACTGGTGTCCACTTCTATAGACCTAGTTTTTCTTAATGGATAGCCCTTTTTTGTAATTCTTGCTTGTCAAAAATATTTTGAGGCCTTATAGTCTGATTATCATTTTCCTGAGCTCTGATCACTCTGTTTAAGAAATTGTGGCTTTTAATTAATTTTTGAAGGAATCATCTCCTCAGTTTGCAGTACACAGATTTCTTTATTTAGAGCATCCTCATTCATGGAGAGGAGAAAGTTCTTGCTCAGTGCTGAATATTTTTATTACGTTGTGAGACACTGTTCTAGTGTCCTGAAAATCATTATCTGTAATAACAATCCAGCACTAACCTTAAATAGGAGTAATGGCTAGAGCTCCTGCAGAAGATCAGTTGCACAGATATAACTTTAAATAAATAATCCAGTAGTGAAGTACAAGAACAATACAAAAGTCCAATTCTACTGATAGTTGTAAGAGGACTGTGTAAATATGTAAAGTGCCAACCTATGTTTAAATGACTAAATTAGTTCCTCTTAGTCAAATCCCGCAGTCCTTAGCGTTTACGTAGCTAATATCCCACTGAGGTGAATGGGATGTGTCACAGATCTTGTCAAATGCCCCGTCTTGACTGCTCACCAGACTGCTGTGAGGGTTCCAGCAACTGGGTTCCATGTGCTTTAAGCCATCAGAGCCTGAACAGAGACCATGTGCTGCCCCTAGCTGTGGGTCCCAGGCACTCTTGGTGTACAGACCCTTTGTCTAGCACCTCCTCCTGAGAACAGACCTTGTAGTCCAACTGCCCAGCCCTTGGGGGACCACTGCTTACCCTTTAAACTTTGCATAACTTTAACACACCCTCTCCCAGAACTGTAGCTATGTGGGTGTTTTGGGTTCAGAGGCTAACTTTTTAACAGCGCATGAGAGGTGCAACACATAACAAACATGCGGACAGACTTCATGAAGAATTCTAAACCACCACTGCTCTTTACTTAACCTCATAAAAAATACACAGAGCTATATTAAAATAATACATCCTCCACACATTTCCCTGCAACATGTTTTCTTGTCACTCCAGAGAATTCTTTGGACTGGGGTCTGGATACTCTAGGGATGTCAAAGATCCTCCTTCTGCAGCTCATGGCTTGATTTCTGATTTATAGAGCCTCTCCCTCCGTAGGTCAGCTTGGTTTCTCTATTCTTGGTTGGTCGCATAGCTAAACCCCCTTGCTCCCACTATGAAAGCATGCCAGACTTTTCCCCTGTCTCCAGCCCAAAACTTCCTAGATGGCTCTGTAAGTCCCTCAAGTTCATATGTCCCACCACCAGTCGCTGGTTCTTGTGACCTGCTTCTGGTAATTTTACATTCTCCAAGCCCTTTACTCCTTACAGATGAGCTGGAGGAAGTAACTTGTCCCCATTCCAGCCAACCTCCTTAGTATACGTATTGACCAGTCAGAGCACAGTCATTAATGTTAACTGTTCTACTCTCCACTGTTTCTAGCCTGGGGCCATGACTGTGCTATAGTGGCATAGCTATGGTTTGGCAGGCTACAGTGACAGAAGGTGTTTTTCCATCACTGTAGGAATTCCATTCCCAGAGAATGGTAGCTAGAGCAACAGAGGCATTCCTTCAACCTAGCTGCATCTACACCAAAGTTTAGGTTGGTATAACTATGGCGCTCAACAGTGTGGAGTTTACACACCCCTGCATGCCATAGCTATGTTAACCTAAGTTTTAAATTTAGACCAGGCCTGGGAGAGTTGTGATAGGTTCATCAGCAATGGCGGATACACATTGACATAGAGACATTCCATGATAGTGTTTTTCATAAGAACAACTTGACCATTGCAACCAGAATTCATAAGCTGTAGAGACAGATTTCTCAAATCATCACAGGATGTCATCTGCATAAATGCCAAATTAGTACTACCAATTTGGTCCTTATCCTTTTAATTCAGGGTTTATTAATGGCTAAAGACTGATCAGTGTGGGGAATGAAATAGTCCTCAAATATTTATTTTGTAAATGGATTAATTGGTACCTTTCTCTGTAGCCATTTGTTATACATGACATGGAAACACTGTGTATGGCAGAGAAGACTCTGGTGGCAAAACTGGTAGCCAATGGAATCCAGAACAAGGAAGCAGAAGTTCGAATCTTCCATTGTTGCCAGTGTACATCTGTAGAGACTGTAACAGAACTTACTGAATTTGCCAAATCTATCCCTGGCTTCTCAAATCTTGATTTGAATGATCAGGTGACTCTGTTAAAATATGGAGTTTATGAAGCCATTTTTGCCATGCTAGCTTCTGTAATGAACAAAGATGGGATGCTGGTAGCCTATGGAAACGGCTTTATAACTCGAGAGTTCCTGAAAAGCCTAAGAAAGCCATTTTGTGATATTATGGAGCCGAAGTTTGATTTTGCAATGAAATTCAATGCACTGGAGCTGGATGATAGTGACATATCGCTTTTTGTAGCTGCTATCATTTGCTGTGGAGGTAAGAGATAAATATCTGTTCTTTGAAGTAATATTTATGATTTCACTCCCATCATTTAGTAATTTAAAAATGGAAAAGTATATTTTGTTGCAGTTTATGGAATTTTGACAATTCAGTTCTGCCACTAAATGTTTGTCTCATGTTAAATTATGTTTGGTACAAGACACATACTCATTAAGGCCTTAATCCTGCAATGTATTGCACAGGAGTCTGCCCATTTACAACATTTCGTTGGATTGGTGCCTTGGGGCTTTTAAAAGTGGGATGTGAAGAGTATCCATTCCTTGAAGAATAGGGTTGGGCATGAAGAAATATTTCTAAACTCTGAAACAGGCAGAGAAATACAACAATACGGGACTGATAGTGGAGTTAGATATTCCTGTTTCTTCTAATCTCATCCTTAGAGGCCAATAAAATTATGGCTTTGACGTTGCTGTCTGGTACATGTGAGTGGACCCCCCATTGAAATCAAAGGGTTCTGCGCAGCCATAGCATTCTGCCCAGGCATTTCATATTGCAGGATTGTGACCTTAATTTTAATGTTTTATTTCCAGAAAATAGCGTTCTTAAATTTGAGTTAAGATTATAAATACTTTCTATTAAAGTTGTGCTAGATCAGTGGTTCTCAACCAGGGGTACGCAGAGGTCTTCCAGGGGGTACATCGACTCATCTAGATATTTGCTTAGTTTTACAACAGGCTACATAAAAAGCACTAGTGAAGTCAATACAAACTAAAATTTTATACAGAAACAATTACTTGTTGATGCTGCTCTACCTTCAGTACACTGAAATGTAAGAACAATATTTAAAGTAATAGTGTGCTGCGACACTTTTTTGTATTTTTATGACTGATTTTGTAAGTAGTTTTTAAGTGAGGAGAAACTTGGGGTATGTAAGACACATCAGACTCCTGAAAGGGGTACAGTAGTCTAGAAAGGTTGAGAACCACTGTTCTAGATGATTCACAGACGACCTCAAACAAACCACTGCCCAACATTGTTTACACGCTAAATTTAATAACTTGGGGAGCATAAAAGAATGTAATTTAAAATAAACAGAATGGAAAAAATCAGAGTTAAGGTTTCACTTTAAAACTCCTCACAAACATTTGAAAATGCACAGTCAAGGTGCTCCAAACAACGAACTTTACCCTCCCATCTCTGGATCCTCATCCACCCATATTAACAGGACAGCCTTTCACCTGTTCTCCCAATATTCACAAAATGAGCCATATATCGCACTGTACTGACCCATACTTAACATACTGCACCAATTCCTTCACTACATATAAGCCACATGCCCAACCTGCATCTTCCATCTTTTATTTAATGTGCAGACCAAAAACCTCTGCCCCAACATTCCAACTTCTTACTGTCATCAATGTACCACAGCTTATGACCTGATACCCTCTAAGTACAATCCACAAACGTCCCCCCATCATTATTTACTATAAGACAAAAGTCCCAATATACCCTGTGAACATTATTTTTTTACTGTACACAAACTGTTAAAAAACATTAAGGTTGTAAACTCAAGCACTCAAAAGTTAGAAAATGCTGGAATTGTCCATGCCTGTGCAACTCTAATTCAACCTTCTTGTGCATATTAATATGATCCAGTTTTTAATACATGATCACATGGGCATTTTTTTTTTCACAGGACCCCTGCCTCATTCAGTGCACAAGGTAGTGCTTTGGAGATGCAGCAGGGCTGTGTAGCGAAGGAGAGCAGGAGCCCTGCTTTATTTGTTACAGAAGTTTGAAAGTGTGTAGTGAATGAGACAGACGGTCAAGGAAGAGAGAGGATGGTATCATGGTTAGGGCAGTTGATTGTTAACCTCAAGAACTGGATTCTATTCCTGCCTTTGCCAAAGAGTTCTGATGTGATGCTTGGCAAGTCACTCAAACCAGTCTTTTCCCAGGTAGTCACTAGTTGTGTGTGCGCGCCTCATGTTCTGGGTGCCTGACTTGAGACCTTTGGGTCTGATCTGCAGAAGAACTGAGCACTTACAGCTACAATTGAAGTAAAAGGAAGCTATGCTTTGAACATAATAAATGCTCTATAATTCTAGCTACACTGAACAATCAAGGCCTGGGGTCTCAAATTTGGGCACCCAAAATTAGTGGATATTTTGACTGTAATCTCTGTGTGCCTCAGTCCTCAGCTGTAAAATGTGGATAATAATATCCCCATATCTCACAGGGGTGTTGTTAAAATAAATTCACTAATAATTGTGAGATACTCAGATACTATCAGTACTACAGAAAAGTTAATGAAGAAATTAATAATTCTGTCTTCAGGGCAGGGTATGCATAGTGGGCAGCAAATAAGGGCCGGGGCCACACACCCAACAACAAGGAGAAAACAAAATATTAAATAGCTGTTCATTAAGTGAGCACCAGCCACCCAATGCACTGAATGAGGGAGTCCTGGGGGGAGGAGAGTGAGGGGAGGGAGATGTGATCATGTAAGTAAAGACGGTATCATAATTAGGCTTGGCAGATGCTTATTTTTATATATAATTTCAGTGGATAATATTGATGTATAAGTATTTTTATTTTATCACTTTCAATTTTCATAGTTGTGGGAGACTGCAGGGGCAGGCAATAATTATTTAATGACAGTAGACTTAGAGTCAAAGTTAAAGCTTTATAACCATTAAAACTAGGGCTGTCAAGCGATTAAAAATATTATTTGCGATTAATCGTGCGATTAAACAATTTAATCACAATTAATCGCACTGTTAAACAATAATAAATAGCATTTAAATATTTTGGATGTTTTCTACATTTTCAAATATATTAATTTCAATTACAACACAGAATACAAAGTGTACAGTGCTCACTTTATCTTTATTTTTTATTACAAATGTTTGCATTGTAAAAAAACAAAAGGAATAGTATATTTCAATTCACCTAATACAAGTACTGTAGTGTAATCTCTTTATAATGAAAGTTGAACTTACAAATGTAGAATTATGTACAAAAAATAACTGCATTCAAAAAATAAAACAACGTAAAACTTTAGAACCGACAAGTCCATTCAGTCCTACTTCAGCCAATCGCTCAGACAAACAAATTTGGTTACAATTTGCAGGAGATAATGCTGCCCGCATCTTGTTTACAATGTCATTTGAAAGTGAGAACAGGCATTTGCATGGCACTATTGTAGCCGGTATTGCAAGATATTTACGTGCCAGATGCGTTAAAGATTCATATGTCCCTTCATGCTTCAACCAGCATTCCAGGGGACCTGCGTCCATGCTGATGAGCGGTTCTGCTCAATAAAATCCAAAGCAGAGCGGACCGTCGTGTTCATTTTTATCATCTGAGTCGGATTCCACCAGCAGAAGGTTGATCTTCTTTTTTGGTGGTTCGGGTTCTGTAGTTTCTGCATCAGTGTTGCTCTTTTAAGACATCTGAAAGCATTCTCTACACCTCATCCCTCTCAGATTTTTAGAAGGCACTTCAGATTCTTAAATCTTGGGTCGAGTGCTCTATCTATCTTTAGAAATTTCACATTGGTACCTTCTTTGCGTTTTGTCAAATCTGCTGTGAAAGTGTTCTTAAAACGAACATGTGCTGGGTCATCATCCGAGACTTCTATAACATGAAATATATGGCAGAATGAGGGTAAAACAGAACAGGAGACATACAATTCTCCCCCAAGGAGTTCAGTCTCAAATTTAATTAATGCATTATTTTTTAACGAGCATCATCAGCATGGAAACGTCCTCTGGAATGGTGGCCTAAGCATGAAGGAACATATGAATGTTTAGCATATCCGGCATGTAAATATCTTGCAACGCCGGCTACAAAAGTGCCAGGTGAACGTGTAGTCTCACTTTCTGGTGACATTGTAAATAAGAAGCAGTCAGCAGTATCTCCCGTGAATGTAAACAAAATTGTTTGTCTTAGTAATTGACTGAACAAGAAGTAGAACTGAGTGGCCTTGTAGGCTCTACAATTTTACATTGTTTTATTTTTGAGTGCAGTTATGTAACAAAAAAAATCTACATTTGTAAGTTACACTTTCACAATGAAGAGATTGCACTACAGTATTTGTATGAAGTGAATTGAAAAATACTATTTATTTTGTTTACAAATATTTGCACTGTAAATATGATCAAAAATAATATAAAGTGAGCACTGTACACTTTGTATTCTGTGTTGTAATAGAAATCAATATATTTGAAAATGTAGAAAACCATCCAAAAATATGTAATAAATTTCAATTGGTATTCTATTGTTTAACAGTGCAATTAATTGCGATGAATTTTTTAAATCGCAGTTAATTTTTTTAGTTAATCGCGTGAGTTAACTGCTATTAATCGACAGCCTTAGTTAAAATACAAATTGTCAACATCTCATGTCAAAATATACAAAATAAATATCCTTAAATCAAACTCTTAAGCTCTTGGACAGCATTTTTCTTGCTCTGCCTGCCTGAAAATTTGGATTATTATCAATGGAAACATTTTTGTTTCATGTGTGTATGGTGAAATCCAAATTTCCTGATAAAAGTCTGATCTTTCCAAGCCTAATCATAATGCTTACACCCATCCCTGGCTCCTTGTCCCATTCCTGTCCTCTCCTAGCCAGTCTATCTTCACTCCTGAGGCGTATCCTTGCCCAGCAAATGATAGTCTTGCCCTTCTGGACTCACCGTCCCAGTCACCTTCAGCATCCATACCCAGTCCCCGTTCCTCCTCCCCCCCCCGCCTCACTTCTACCAGCTCTTCATCTAATCAGTCTCTTTCCCCCACCACAGCCTCCAGTTGATGCTCCTAGTTCAAATTTCCCCATCCAGGCTCCGTGTCCAATTTCATTGTCACCTTCCCTCTCCGAGGTGCCTTGTCCAAGTCTGTTTGCCCAGACAGTCCCAGTTGTCCCCGTGTACCAAGGCTCCTCATCAGATCCATCTCCCCTTCTCCAACATCCTAACACAAAGGCCTCCCTTTCGTTTGCCAAATTTGAAATCCCTGTTCCAAAGAACAGGTGTGCTATATCTTTCCAAAGAAAAGATTTTTTTTTTTTAACATGGACAACATATATGTTTTTCCCAGCCTCATACTTGGAAACAGCTGAAGTTCCAGCCTGAGGCACGCATCTGGCATGGAAAATTTCAGCCCACATATTTGTCAAAGTTATGAGCAACTGAAAACATGTTCAGATAATGGGAAGTCTCTCATAATCTTAATAATAAGTGGTGTTGCCAGCCTCCTGTATGACTGATTGCACTATGGTAATACCTATCAAGTACCAATCCAGATTGGTGACTCAATGTGTTTGGCACTGTAGTAACACAGTAAAATATCTTCCCTGTTCCAAAGAGCTTGTTAAAAACACACAAATGCTTAATCTTATTCATCTTTCTGACTTGGGTTGGAGACGCCACAACCTTCATATAGAGAACATAAAATCAGATATCCAGGCTAGACATGTCCACTGTACTATAGCAGAAGGTTTTTGAGTCACATGGAGAATTCTCTCTTCAGCCCATCTTGAAATAACATTGGCAAAAGTCATGAGGATCTATTTATTTATGTAATAAAGTTAGTCTGTACCAGTACTCCTGAGAGAGTATTCCATAGCTATTCAGTTGTTTCAAAAATTTACTAATGACAAGATTTTACTTTGTCCCTGATCCAAAATCATTGGTGTTGATTGAAATAATCTCATTGTCTTCAGTGGATGCCTGGAGCAGGCCTTACATGCAGATAAAATGTGAACAATGGTAAGATTATATGACGTGTATTCTTTTGTTTGTTTTGAGAACAGATCGTCCTGGTCTTGTAAATGTAGAATACATTGAAAAGATGCAGGAGGGCATTGTGCATGTACTAAAACTTCACTTGCAAAACAACCATCCCGATGACATCTTCCTCTTCCCAAAACTCCTCCAGAAAATGGCTGACCTCCGACAGCTTGTCACAGAGCATGCTCAACTTGTTCAGATAATCAAAAAGACTGAATCTGATGCACTCTTGCATCCTTTATTACAAGAAATCTACAGCGATATGTATTAAGAGTTTTTTGTAATTTTTTCCACAGTATTTAAAGCCAAGAGCAATATTAATAATAGATGGGAGAAAAATTACTTTGTACAGTTATCTGCTGTGCTGAATTCCAGAACATGAAAAATCTAAATTGTAGATAACTGGAATGTCACACTTCTTTTGTCGTGGGTTCTTTAAGTACTTTAGAGAAATTACGTAGTGCTCATTAATTTGCTCATAAGAAGCTTTGGTTAATTTGAAATTTGAGGGTTAGCGAGAATGTATATGTACTGAACAAGTAGATGTTTAACAAATCTGAATCTGTTGACTAACAAATAGACTTTGATTGATCAAAATTATATTCTGTATTGGGCTAGTCATTGAGCATTAATTTACCAAATAGGGCAAAATTTGTTCAAGATACATGCACTATCTTCTATAGATTATGTACTCTTGGTTTAAATACTCTCATGTTCATTATTGAGAACCAACTAGCACTTTCAATTTTTTTTCTCAAACAAGAGTCAGGCTAGATGTATCAAGTGGCTGGGTATAACTATACGTGCACAGGTATATTTATTTGAAAGATATTTACTTTGTTGCTGTCTGAATTATGAGAGGAATAGTACTACTTAAGTAACTTTAGGATTAACCTTTTAAAAAGAGTCTTTAAAAAAATTAATTAAAGGATTACCATGGTGTAACTCACATAATCACTTCCCTGCCACTGTGGGAGCCTTGGGCACTGGTGCCCCTTGGTCCCTTCTATTCTCTGCCTATGGCACATAATAGTGTAGTCTCCCATGGGATATAATACCCAATGACCAAAATTAGACCAACCAAAGTATCAGTGTGTGGGTCCTGGGTGGTGCTGGTGTTCTGATATACAGGAGGTCAGACTAGTTGATCTAGTGGTCCTTTCTGGCCATAAAGTGTAAGACTCTATAAAATATGTCAAAGATATTTTAGCAAGATGCTTGTTAGTGAATTGTACTTTATAACCGGGGAATGCTTTTTCAAAAGTGTTCTAATGAAACTAGGCAAAAGTCCCTTTTGGGTGGAGATGTAGTATATTGTGTGCATCTTGGAGAAGTCTTAATTGCTGAAGATGAAATTTTTATTTTAAAATGCCATTTTGAATTAGCAGGACTTGGGGAGTCACCCAGAAGTCTGATTCTTGCCCCAAGGAAGCTGAATTCCAGATTGTCAGAATACAATAGCTTCAGGTGGTGGTCTACTCTGAAAAGTGATTGTATAAACATGACACCTTTATTCTTAACAGGTCTGCACCCAATATGTATTCAAAGTCATACATACTGTATTTACTGTCCTGATAAAAAATATTATTTTACATTCTCTGCTTATATTACCCCCTCGGAGCCGATCCAGCTGGGTGAACTGCCTTCTGTTCCTCTTCATACATTGTCAACAGAACTATTAACTAAATTCCAAATGCACTATATTGTGCCCTCCTTTTACTCTACTACACTGGAGGCAACAGGTACAGAAAGCAGAATTTGTAGACACTGATTGCACAGTTGTAAAGGAAGAGGGCACAGCTTGGAGAAAATCGTTTCATGTAATTGAGGGCAGAATCTGAGCCACAGTGTACTTCTTACTGGTGAAATTAAAGCCAAACTAACACAGCTTGACTGGCAGTTAGAACAATCATGTTACAGTAAACTGAGCCCATCTAATCTGAAAATCATTGAAACATAATAGACATGGAACTCCATCATGCCACTTTTCAGAGACTACTGTATAAAGAATGAAAACAACTGCTAGCCATGAGTTTCTTTTGGGAGTAACGTTTAATATATTAAAGACAGTCTCCTGCTCTCTTATCTATCTTTTCCTTTTTACCCTGAGAGTTTATTGATCTTTTTTTATGGGGTGTTAAAACAATGATCTTGACAGCCAATTTTGACAATACTTTCATAGTAATACTTTCTGTGGCTGAAAAAGGGTCAGTTTTCATGCCTGCTTTATTGCAGCATGGTTTCAAGGCTTCAGAATCATAAACCTTCACTAACAGAATCAACTTGGGAGTAAGGCTTGATAAATCCCAGAACACAGAACAGTGATCTCTGTTTTCATCATAGAACTTGTTTCTGCTAGAGCCTTGTTGGTACAGTTAGGCTTTTGGTCATTTGAGCCTTGCATATTGTAAGATGATTAGAGTGATTTTTTTCAACTTAGACATTGCAAGTGTTAAAAACAAAATATCTATACTTCCATCAGTGTGTTTAGAATCTATTCCAGTTTCTTTGCTTATGTAACTTCTCAGGCACACACAGCTCAAAGTGGTGTATGTGTTTGGGGGAGGGAAAAAGTAAAGAATGCATATATGCAAAATGATGACATACATGCTACCTTTCCCATCCGCCATTTTTTCTTTTTTCACAACCAGCAGCAGTGAAAAGTATGGATATAGGACACCTACCTTATCTATTGAATTAGAGAATAGATTTTCAAGTTTTATCAGAAAATAGTGGATTGAGAAATGATCTGCTTTTTGTATTATTGCAGTACACTGTGACTTCAGAAAAATGAGAGGATTTCAGCAATGGTACTTTCTGCTACTAAAAATGTTTCTTATTGCCAACTGCAAATGTTTAAAAATCATGAATCAGATGCCAAAAAATGATGAGGTTGGCTTAAAAACTATAAGATATATCACTAATATCTTGGATTTGGGGGGGTGTGTGTTTTAGGGGCTTTTAGGTCACATTTTCAAACTTTACTCCCAAGATTGAGGGCTAGAAACTTAAATGAAGGCAGAGATTCTCACATAATCCCTTCTTTCCAGAAGATGGGGCTTTAAATAAAATATCAAATATTGCAAGACTCGTAATGAAATCATAAGAGTTGCCAACATTTGACTTCTCAAGTTAAATATGGACCTAAATGCTCTGGATCTTTTAAAATCCTTCAACTTCCTATTGTTATTTGCCCTTCTGGAAATTTGACTTGTTTGGGGTTCATTGCATTTCCAGTACACTGTCTCTGTTTGTTTCCAGCTTTCATATAGGTCCAAATTCTGGACCTTCGCACAGGCCTAAAATAAACAAACCTTGCTCAGGTAAATGTCCATGGGAGTCAGGAAAGGCAGCATTCTTACTCTATTGAGCAGCACCTATTACACCCACTTTTCTCCATGCAGGTGATTAGACTGGAGGAGCAACATAACCATTGTCACACTGGCTATACCCTTGCCCATCCCCCACCATTCCTACCACCAGCCACTATTCTGCACTGCTTTGGAGGAAGCCAGTGTGGAGTAAAGTTCAGTGCTGTCCAGAATGCGTGCAGTGCAGAAGGATCACAGTGATTCCACTGACTTTAAGTTGCTGTGCTTCCATTGAAAGGGAGGTAGGGTTTGGCCCAGAATGAATAACTATTCCCGTGAATGATGAATTTTTGGTTTTTCCATTTGGGATAAAATGTGATGTTTTGTTGCCTGGATGGTTGAGCAAGGACAGCACTTTCTAGAGAGAGAGAGACTTCAATGCAATGCTAGAATTGCCTCAGCAGGTAGATGATGTGCATATGGAGTTACTATTGTTTATAAAGCTTAGATGAAAGTATTTGTTCCTCAAAACTCAAACCCTCAGAATACTTATCCTGTAAGGGGGTGTGATGCAGCTAACTCAGTTTTAGGTGTATGCCTTGTGTTTGACTAATAGTAGTCACCATAATTAAGTCTTTGACCATCAGCCAATACCTGCTCTGTTGGGAGCCCTAACAGTTAATTCCTTGCTGCCTGATAGTTGAGACTTTTTTGTTTTGTCCACTCTCACCTCATCTGCTGAGTGAAACCATCTCATTTTCCTTCCTTCCTTTCATAAACCCTGGTCTTCCTGGTGCCTCTCTGTCTGATACTAAATACAAAGGTGGAGCAAAACCTATTAACCTCCCTAATGCTCTTGTTTAGTTAAATAGCAGCTGTACACACCCCACATCTCCCCAGGTGAGGCAGTACACTGTCCCACCTCCACTTGTATATGCTATGACTACGAGCATCTGAGTACGTCAGCGCCCATGCCTATGAACTTTCCCACTTAACACCAATAGTGCTACCCCTATAGGTGGTTTCTACAGCTGTGGTCGGCATCTCTTTCAGTATTCTTGATGTATGCAGCACCCTCATGTGTGTAACAGTGAACAGCACACTTGGTGTGAACCTGATGACAAGAGTAGCAATGGCACATATCCAGAGCCTCTTTGCATTTCAGCTAGGATCTTTGTTTGTCAGCAAAGTTCCTGATCTAGAAATTCATTCATCAAACATCTAAAAGTTTTTAAGTAGGAAAAGACAGCAGTTGCATTTCAAGACCGGCTAATGTTTTGGATAGTTTCCATAACCATTTGAATTTTGATGAGTGTTTTAAAGAGCTACAATTAAAATTAACATTTAAAATATATGTACAAAAAGTATTTGTCTAGGGGGTTACAGAAACTTGAACAAGATGTTAACAGATCCTAAAATTCTGGGAGATTCCACTAAGTGCACTACAGAGATACCTATACTGCCTTCAAAGAATACAAGGCACAGAACAATAATCTCAACTGTAAATTTAGTATTGATATACAGAACTTTATTTTAGCATTACATTTTTCACAGATTTAGCTCAGCTACCTCAACAGATTATCACAGTAGACACTAACAAATTAGATTTTCAAGATGGCTTTTGTGAAAGTTTACAGTTTGGACTAAGTGCTAACAGATTCCTGAGCAACTCTCATCATGCACAAAGGAGTCAAAACATCCAAGCTTTAGGGTTTTTTTAAAAAATCAATTCTATACAAGAAAGAGTGGTCTTATTTAAAAGAGAACACTATTACAGACTTGCTGGCCTGTTTGATACATCATTACTCTGACTAGCAGCAGGTTCTAGGGGAAATTGTATAACCTTAATTTTAATTCATTTTGTTATTCTGTTTAAAGCTTTATTCTAATTTCAAAGTGAGTGCATGCAACCCTCATTAATACAAATGAAGTTACTTGTGGATATCAACATATCCCTTAATTTCAGGAGCCCATCTCTATTTTAAATGCACTAAAATTAAAATGACGACCAATCAGAATGTTTTCCATTTACTCAAACTGAACTTTTTTGGCATTTAAAAATGCCTTAATTTTCATTTTCCTGTGCCTTTGGGTTTCTGGTGCCAACCAGCTGCTAAAATGTTGAAATCCTGCCAAAGAGCTTGTGTTTGCACTATTTCTGGCCCAGACAGATTTAGGAAATACCAGCAATTGTACCAGAGTCCATTCTCATGAGATTTCTAACACAAGTTTGTAAACTCAAGGGGTTAAGATAAGCATCTAAATGTGTGTTTATCTTAAATACTAAATCTGTGAAGGTTTACTCATTGCTAGAATTAGGTCGCACACTGAACTAGCATTTCTGTGTTGTCTTTCATTTCTAGTGGTCAGCTTTACGGTAAGAAGTCTTAGACAAAGCAGTTGGAGAAGATTGCATTGCAGCTACCTACATTATTTCTGGTCCTCTTCCGTTTCAGCTCAGTTTGTCCCTTAATTTTCAGTCACAAAGCTTCTATCTCAAAGTTTTTAAAAACGAAAAAAATCAGTTATTTAAATGCATTTATAGCCATTGTACTATTTTTATAATAAAATTAATGAATTGTTGAATATGTCATAAAATTGGTACTTCATTCAAAGCCATAATCCTTTATTAAGGCTTGTTGAATTGAAAGGCACAGTCTGAGACTTGCCTGTAACTTACCTCAGTGCTATTTTAATAACCACATTCAAATTTGAGTATCTGTGCTTAATCAGGTTTGTTAACCATCAGGTACTGAATGGTTAAATTTACAATATGGAGTTTGAACTAAGATTACTGGTATTGTTCAGTTTTGTCTTTTGTTTTTAAACTGAATGTGAGAGTGTTTCTTTAAACTTCCATATGTAAAATATACAAATATAATTGCAAGACAAACTTTTAGTAAATTATACCACAAAAGCTTTAAAGAAAATGTCAATTATTTAAGTGAACCACTATGGACCTGATTTGCAAACCCTTAGTCACAAAGTGAAAACTTGTATGAGTAAAGGCCGCATGGTCTCAAGTTAAAGATGCTATTAATTTGTTTGTGGACTTAATTGCCACAAACTATATAAAGGACTGTGTCATGCTCCCTTGCCCTGGACTCTGCCTCAGTTTCCACTCCATCTGTATAAATCAGTCCTGAGCCAGACTTTTACCATTTTAGAGCCCTCATCCAGAGGGTTCCAATAATTAAACAGAAACTAACACAGTCTCAGCCAATAGTTTGTCTCTCTGGACTCTTGTTCTTCTCTCACCGAGAAACAGTCATGAGCCACCCTGCCACCTCAGCATTGCCTGCTGTTCCCCATCCACACTGGGGTTATCGGTTTCTTGTTCCAAATTGCCTGCGTCAGCTGTTCCCTCCCCACAAACTAACTCCTTTTCAAAGGACTTTCTGCCTTCCTACTCCCACCCCAGAAGCTGCAGGCCTTTCCTGTCCAGAGGCACCCACCAGCTCTTTTTGCAGAGCTAATAGGATTTCTCCTATGGTCCCTCTTCCCTGATAGTTTCACTCAGGCTTCTCCCTACTACTTCCAAGCCCCAGATCAGTGTTCCCCCCTGCTCTTCCTCATGTAGGATCTTTTCTAATCTGTGGAGATCTCAAGCCTTCCCTAAAGAGAGAACACTCATGGGTAGCTTCCTTCTTATACTATTCAGACAGTCTCCTTATAGAGTTCAGCTGCTCCGTTACTAATTTGGCTGATGAGGCATCACTTGGAGCACCTCATTGCTCCAAAGTGTAGTTCACAGGATGGTGGAGGGCAAGTGTTGTGCAAAACTTTGGGATACATCAGTGCATGAGCATTTGCAGTTGTAAACAAGGTTTGAAAATATTTGTATGTAGAATGTAGACTTCCTTTTATTTCTCTTTTGATACAAGTAAGTCTGGCACAGGATAAACTGTAGCTGTAAAATATTTCATTAACATAATTAAGGTTTGGGGGTCAAACTCGCCAAGGTGTAGGGTGGATTTCAGAACCACTTTCATCTTTCCATTGCCTGCAGTACTTTGTTTAATTACAAGCCTAGTAGGAAAACTAAAGAGAGGTCGTTTCTATACAATTCCTGTAGACCTACGTTTCTCTCATAATTTATACTTAAATTTTGTGAGAAGTTGATTTTTGGCTTTACAGGAATAAAGCTCTCCTATTATTTGTTTATATAAAAATAACTTTGGTGCCACCCACACTGAGGTTGAACTATGATTTCTTAGACATTTCAAAATATGTAACTGTTTGACTATACAATGAAAACTAAGTAATTAATTAAAATATGCAATAACTTGTTTGTTAATTTTTCTGTAGGAACATTCCTTTTTTCCTATGACTTTTGATCGGTGGTTTTCAACCTTTTTTTAATTTGCGGACCCCTAAAAAATTTCAAATGGAGGTATGGACCTCTTTGGAAATCTTAGCCATAGTCTACGAACCCCCAGTGGTCCACTGACCACAAGTTGAAAACCATGTTCTGTGGTAAAGACAACCTTTCACTGACCCCTTAGACATAGTCTGCAGACCCCAGGGAGGCTGAAAACCACTGCTTTTGATATAGACTAAGACAATCTATATATAGGCCCTGATTCTGCATCCTGTGACTAAGGTACAATTCCATGTTTGCATGGATCTCTTCTAGCAAATCCTGATGCAGGATCAGGCCATAGACACTAAGTTAATTATTTGTAATGGTTAAATTTTATTCTGAAGAATTCAAAAATGACACCCAGGATAAGCACAGTATGTTCTAATTGTTCTCGCCATGATTTATATTTGTTGCTGTTTTGTTTGCAGTACATAATATCACATCTTATAATGTTGATGCAACTTTAAAATTGTAGATGATATATTATCATCCAAGTTCTCTGTGTTCATCGATGTGTCAAATTTCTATTAAGAACTTATTTGTAAAAGATATACTATGTTTTCTTTTGGTAATCTATTTTTTCTGCACTGGATTAACAGTCTGTGGCAGCAGTAAAGTAAAACCTACATTAGCTATGTCATGTTACACTGCAACTGTATAATAGATGTGTTTTCCTGTTAACTAAAACCATCCCAGGGGCAAGGTGCTTTTCTAAGCAATATCAATGTGTTTAATAGTTTTATTAAGGCTTCTTTCAGTTTCTTAATCTATTTCAATCCTGGCCTCTTTTACCTTTCTTAAGTTTGTCTGCCTGTGAGATCACAATTGCAGGGAAAGATGTAATGGAGCAACAGAATAGCTAATGCTGAAGACACAGGGCCAGATCCTTCAGTCTTGCTGATTTGCCAAGGTAAACACCAAGGTCCCAATCCTCAACAATGTGAGAAGCTTGTACCCATTAGGACTACTTGCCTAAGTAATGACTACTCACAGGAATATTAGTTGCAGGACTTGCCCTAAGTAAGGATTGCAAGATTTGGCCCAATTTATTTAATGTCATTTAAGCATTTTGGAGTATATGCTGCTCTTGATATGCATGTTGGCTCAAATTGTTACACACATTTGACAAATCCTGATTTATGATTACTGTAAAAGATTATGTGGTGACTCGGAATGTTATCGTTTACCTCCCGGAGGCTACAGTACTTGGGTTTGGAACAATGTTAACCAGCTGAAACACTGACAGTAAGCAAATGGGGCATCCTAATTGACTGCATATGAGTTCAGTAAAAGTATCCACTCTCTGTTGTTTATTCTTTTCCCCCTAACTTGACTTTGTAAGATTTCTGAAACAAAATTGCTGGATTTGTATACAAGTCAACTTCAAATACATCATAGCTGTACTTTTACTGCTGATATATTTACCTAGCATAGGTATATTTTGCCACATTGAAGCCTTTATGGAGGCCCCACCTCTTTGTACTGCCTCCTGCTTTCCACAGTAAAGCAGAATGGTTATTAACTAGTCTTGCTGCCATGTCCACCCCCCACCACACACACACACACACACTGCCAAAATTCCCCAGCATTTCTACTCGGGAAGCTTTTACTAATCAGGGTGGCTAATGCTCAACCAGCCAGCATTAATGGGTTAAGGGGGGAATGATGCCATGGAAAGAGGCTTTCATGCATTCCCACTCCTGGAGTTGATTCCCACAGGGTGAGTGTGTGAGGGAAGCATTGCTGATGAGCCAGGATTCCATCTCTATGTCCTTGATCCACAGACAGCTACTAAGTATTCCCCTTAGCTTGCAGAAGTGGAAGAGAACATTTAAGCCTTGATTTATTTCCTTGGTAATTACCAGGGCCACCCAGAGGATTCAGGGGGCCTTGGGCAAAGCGGGGGAGCTGCGGCGCTTGTACTCACCGGGTGGTGGTCCGGGTCTTTGGCGGCGGGGGGCCCTTCAGTCGCTCCGCGTCTTCGGCAGCACTGAAGGGCCCCCCGCTGCCGAAATGCCGCCGAAGACCCGGACCACTGCCGGGCCAGGGCTCGCGGAGCCCCTGCAGGGCCCAGGGCAAATTGCCCCACTTGCCCCCACCCCCCCCCCGGGCAGCCCTGGTAATTACAGAGAAATAGTCAAAGTTGTAATATTACTGATTTCACAAAAGAAATGTCGTCAAACACTAAAGATCAATTTTATTGACTTCTCAAAGGATCTACATTGCAGATTAAAAGTAGTGAAACTGGAGTAGAAACAGCTGTTGAATTATTTTTTTATTAATGTAACACACCAATGTACTTGCATAGTGGTGGTCATTTTAATTTTTTTAGAATGACCTTATAGTATCCAACGCGGCACAAAAAAAATATCATTTTTTGTCAATGCTGCCGTTAATTAAAATCCTAACCTGTGGGGGGTCATAAGTGGTTAACTCAGCCCAAATATAGATGTAAAAAAACATTTTATGTCAGGGTTTCCAGTTGTCTGGAACTTTTCTTGGGTGCCTTTTACTTGTATTAAATGTACAAAAGTGTAGTGAAAAATGTATCAAACTCATCAGAAGCAGATATTGCTTAGTGGTGAGGAGTCAAAAATAATTATCATGGAGTGATTGTCTTCCTGTAAAGTACCAGTAACTCAGGTTAAATCCCCTAGTACTTTTTAGTCACAACGGTGCAGGTGCTGTTTTAAGAGGGAATGGAAAGCCCTGGTAGCATAGGGACTTGTAGGAAAGACAAAGTTAAGAGGTCTTTTGCACTTCTACAAGCAACAAAAACAAGTTTTTTAATTACTAAATATAATGGATTCTGAATGTTTGTTCTAGAATCAACAGACTGGAAACAGGCCTGTAAATTGAGTTATTTTTTTCTAATTTTTATTTTACATTCTGATTTTTCTCTCCTTAAGAATAAGGGATTGAGCTGATTAGTGATTGTGTCATGACTTGTAAGAACCATATGCGCTTAAACAGTCATACTGTAAGACTGATGAATGTAAAGATGGTTAATTTAAAGCTATGGTTTTGCCTTAATGGTTTAAAAATAAAATATTTTTTAAAATTGGATCACAAGTTTTAATGAGTGGTGCATCGTGAATGGTGTTTGATTTTCTTGGTGATAAGACACACATCCACAGTGATCACAAAGTGTCCTGTATTTTTAAAGCAAACAGCTTTGCCACCCTCTGCTGACTGCATCCAGCACTTAATCAGAAAGAGCTGAAAGTCCAAATTGGAAATACATGTTTATATACACATGAATAACTTTTACACATGTGACTAGCTCTGTTTTAAACTCAGTGGAACTACTCACTTAGCTGTTCACGTGAATCAGTGTTTGCAGGAGTCAGGGCTTGCTTAGGTCAGTATCTCATGAAGCTTTGTCAGATAAAGATTGATAGGTATCACTGGAAAAAACGTGTTCCTTTGCAACATCCCGTACCACTACAATAGAACTGGTTTAATTTGTAATAGAGCTTTATCTTAGTGGTTTTTCCTTCAAGCTTTTGATATGCAAGCCCCAGTGCAGAAATCACTTAAATGCTTAGTGAGTAATCCCACTGATTTCAGTGATGCCACTCATGTGGAGCTGAGCATATAAACAAGTGTTTTCAGGATTGGAGCCCAAATCTTTCATGGTAACATGATGTACTAGTAAAGAAACATGCTGAGTATGCTTATTACATAATACGACTTATGCACCGTGAGAGCAGTTTTTAAAAGAACAATATCAAGAGTGTATTTAGAAAAATGCATCCTATCTAAAACCTTGGCGCTTGTGTGATAGGCTGCTTCCGCAATGAATGAGACTACTTATGTTTAGTAAGCAGCATGGCCCCAATTCAGCAAAGCATTTAATGACATACTAGTCATCCCTGTTCAGCTACCCTTTAAGCACATCCTTAAAGTGAAGTATGTTCTTAAGCCTTTTGTTGAATAGGGATGACTGTTTGAATCCAGCCTTATGCTGGGTAGTGTTCGCAGGGTCAGGCCCCGATTTTGGAATAACAGTGAAGAGAGCCCCTGAAATATCCCAGAGAGGAATTACCAATAGCCAGAACAGTTGCTTGAATTCATTTGCATTTTGTAACTAGAAAAAACTTTAATCAAGTCATTATTCTCCCAGATCTAGTTTATATCATCACAAGTAACTGTCAGGGTGGTTAAACACCGGAATAAATTGCCTAGGGAGGTTGTGGAATCCCCATCTCTGGAGAGATGTAAGAGTAGGTTAGATAAATGTCTATCAGGGATGGTCTAGACAGTATTTGGTCCTGCCATGCGGGCAGGGGACTGGACTCGATGACCTCCCGAGGTCCCTTCCAGTCCTAGAATCTATAAGTTACTGTATTATCGCATCTGCCTGGACCTTTGCTCTAGCTCACTTGTTCAGTGCTAAATATCCTGTTACATCATCAGCACAGATGCTAGAAACCAGTTTGCCCTGGAAAAATGGGGCATTTAATATTTTGTGAAAAAAACAAAAACATTAACTATTAACTAAGTTTTACTGAAAGTACCAGTGTTACGTCTTGTTCAATGTGTGCAACCTCCCCCCTCTTGTGGTAGATTGTTGAATGTGCTTTAAATTTACATAGCTAAACATACTCCAATAAACCGCTTCCAGCATGCAAAGCTTACTCAATGGTGTATAGGCGCATGTTTTAATGCATCTCAGATTTCACTGCAGCCTCCAGCTATGACTGATTAAAGTTATGAAAAGATGCCAAAAACTTTAAAAATCACCCCTAAAGACTGTCACTGAGCTTGCAAAGGACAAATTTCACATTGCTGGTAATGTGCTGTTCCGTACTGTAGGCTGTAGATTACGTTCGAAGGCAGACAATTGTTGAACACATGGAAAGCACTAAACATAAAAAGAAACAAAAACAAGAGGCTGAAACAGTAGGACCATTGACAACAGTAAAGAAACAATGTGATGGGCTCATTCCAGTGTTTTACAACAGTAAATATATCAGTAAAACATTGTGTTAAACTGATATCTCTATATATAGTGACTAGGGAAACTAAAGTTTAGTGTTTCACTTTAATTGTGGAAAACATGGATTTTTATGGGGGGGATTTATTGAAGAATTTTTGTTTTTATCACTGAAAACTAGGATCCCTGATCATCAGGTCACTCCTGGCAAAGTTGGAGCATTTATTAGCTAGGAAAGAAGAATGTTGAAGAGAAATCGTCGCAGAGGCTGGAGAAGCATGCTGCTGCTCCAACCACGTAGTGATGAGTGGTGGTTGGTGGCCTGACTTTCAGCAGTGCTGAACATCCAGTGACCTCACTGAAACCAACGAGAGCTGTAGTTGCGCAGCAGCTTCTGAAAATCTGGTCATGTGGCTGAGAAATCACAGACATGGTGTCGGCGGTTTTATGAAACCATATGCAAAATGACACAGGGACTTTAAAACTAATTCAGTAGGGAGAACAAGACTGCCACTGTTAGAGCCTGTATATGGCAGTAAGGACAGGTACGCTCCAGGTGTAATTGTCTATGATTTTGGCTTGGAAATTTTTAGTAAATTTCACAGCAAAGATGTGGGGGGAAAGCAAGTCCCTAAAAGTGCAGGATGGGGGAGAGTTTGGAGAGCGAGTCCACTTCACACTCACCCTGCAGTGGTGGCCTCTGTCCTGTGGGACTGGGCCCAGCTCCAACCATTGCAACCTGGAGCACAGGATCACAGATCACTTAGGGTTGTTCTAGCCAGGCCTCCATTTGAGGCGGGGCAGATGGGTCAAACATGAATGACTCTACAATCCTATGCTCTGTGTGCAAAACACTGCAGCTGTGTGTGCAGGGCCAATGATGAAATGTTATTGATGTGCTGTACCAGAAGATGAACTAGTTTGTTTAAAAACTTTAGGATTTTCATATTACTCTTTTATCCCAGATACTATTGACAATTGCTTAAAAAAAGGTTGGGTTGACTGTAAACATGATGGTTTAAAACTGTTCTTTCAACATAGTGATGTGTCCTTTTGAAACCTACATTCAAGACAGCAGCCTTTCTTTTCCCCCATCCACCCCTTCTGTTTTAAATGCTGTCTAATTTGTGTTAAAATCCCTTTGTTTCAGGGTCTTTTAGAAGGACCCCTCCTGGTACAAAATTACCACCCACTTTCACATAAGCTGACAGACACCAATACATAATTACTACATTTTTTTTAAACAAGAAAAGTACATTATTACCTTCCCATCATGTATCTCTCTCTGCTTTTTTCAACCTTAGTTTTAGTGTTAGGTGAGCCTTAGTTACCCGCCCAAGATTGGCTACAATTTTCAAAGCTTTTTTTCTGGCTGTAGACATTTAACATAAATTTGAAATGTAAAATGGTCTGTTTTACACTCTGGTAAGTTTAACATTCCAGATCTATTTTTTCTGGATGGGAAAACCTTCTGTTAATGCAATTTTTCCCATGAAAATTTGACTAAGAAGGAAATCCAAAAGGTTAAGTTCTGGCTTACACACAAGTGTAGATAATGCAAAAGCATGTACATTCTTTGATCTTGTTTGGGTGATGCTGTAGAAATGTGGGATGCTATGCAAAAGCAATTTTTTTCCCATAAACAGCTGATAACTCAGAAGTTTGAAGCTAAGTTGTAAATAAAGGTCCTGCTCCTGCAACTGGTCAGCAAACATCTTTGTCTAACTGGAGCCCTGCTGCATTCCATGGAACTCCATGTAGCTCCAAAGGTGTCCACACAGAACCAGTTCCAGGACTGTGGGAGGCCTAAGAGTCCAATCCTACAAGCCTTATTCTTGTGAGTATTTGCACTGAGTAGCCCTTGGACTCTGTGTGTGTTTGTTGTAACCACCTGACTTCAAACTTGCAATTTATTCACCAGTGATGATATCACAGCAGAAGCCACCCTCATATTGTTATAATAAACAGGTACTGTACTGATCAAAGAGGCCCTGCTGTTTAAATTGCATTTCTTTAGAATGACTGGACACTACTGTTCCCACAAGCAATGTGGAATTGACTAGTACACTTTTAGTTAAGATAGCAAAGCTCTGGTTTCTGTAGGACTAGATGACTCAGAGGAATAGTAATGAGCTCTGGAGTTTGACCTCTAGGCCAGTGGTTCTCAACCAGGAGTTTGGGGCCCTCTGGGGGGCTGCAAGCAAGTTTCAGGGGGTCTGCCAAAATAAACCCGAGAGCAGGGCCGGTGTTAGACTCACTGGGGCCCAGGGCAGAAAGCCGAAGCCTGAGGCCCGCCACCCCGGGCTGAAGACGAAGCCTGAGCAACTTAGCTCTGCGGGGCCCCCTGTGGCATGCAATTGCCCTGCTTGCTACCCCGAATGCCGGCCCTGGCTTTTAATCTACTGGATATGCAGTAAAACAGTTGTTGTGGCACAGGTGGTCCGTGGAATTTTTATAGCATTTTGTGGAGGGGGTCTCTGTAAGAAAAAGATTGAGAACCCCTGATCGAGGCCACTAGCTCAAATCAGGACTGAGTCAGCCCTGAGTGAAAGTTATCATCTGTTTAATTGACACTGTGTGAATCAGTGGGTACTTCAGCACTCAGACTGCTGTCAACATACTAGTATCTGACCACGTTAGTCAATGTAGTATTAATCTGCAGCCCTAGTAGACTAAAATATTGCAGTCAGTGTCCCTCTCTCTAACTCTTCATTCAACACTGATCTCAAAGAAATCGCTTGGTACAGCTAACTCCAGTCAGTAATGGATTATTTTGGCAAATAAACCATTTACTTGTTAAAAAAAATAAATCAGGTTAAAATTCACATTGACTTTAATTTTTCTATAAAATAGCCCATGCAAGTAAAGCAAAATCAATAAAGGCCATCATTTCAATAATAATTGTTTAAACCCGCACAGCCTAATTTAAGATTTCAGAGTAGCAGCCGTGTTAGTCTGTATCCGCAAAAAGAACAGGAGTACTTGTGGCACCTTAGAGACTAACAAATTTATTAGAGCATAAGCTTTCGTGGACTACAGCCCACTTCTTCGGATGCATATAGAATGGAACATATATTGAGGAGATATATATACACACATACAGAGAGCATAAACAGGTGGGAGTTGTCTTACCAACTCTGAGAGGCCAATTAATTAAGAGAAAAAAAACTTTTGAAACCTCTTAATTAATTGGCCTCTCAGAGTTGGTAAGACAACTCCCACCTGTTTATGCTCTCTGTATGTGTGTATATATATCTCCTCAATATATGTTCCATTCTATATGCATCCGAAGAAGTG